>NW_026634508.1:0-9011 GCF_024868665.1 Triplophysa rosa
AAAATGAAAATTCTGTCATCATTTACTCACCCTCTTGCTATTTTAAACCTGTATGTCTTTCTTTCTTCCGCAAAACACAAATGAAGATACTTTGAAGAATGTTGGTAACCAAACAACGGTTTGGTAAGCAACATTCTATAAACTATCTTTTTAGTGTTCTGCAGAAGGAAGGAAGTTATACGTTATATATGTTTAAAATAGCAAGATGGTGAGTAAATGATGACAGAATTTTCATTTTTGGATTAACAATCACTTTAATAACAAAGAAACATTAAAATAACCTAAAGATTGAATAACTTTATAGAAAAACACAACTCTATTTCATTTATATTTTATTCATCAATTTATTTACGCATTTGAAATATGGCACACATACCATCTGATGTACCATCCAACTGACCAATAAGATCAGACACCAAACCCCTCGCCCTGAAATAACAAAAGTTCTTATAGGTGTAGTTTGACCAACTTTCCAACCTATGACATGTTCCATTAAATCCTCACCTGTCCTGTTTGGAGCTCATCATACCCAGGTTGGAAGCCAGATATCTTTCCCTGCATGCATTGCACAAGAGATAATAAGGGCTGCCCGATCCGCATTCACCTCCAAACCAGCCGTCCACGTAAGCCCCGTTGCTGCGGTAACCACGGCGACCAGCGCTTTGACCGCAGCCTGGGTGATGTCGCTTCATGTGGTTGTTGAACTGAAGAGTGAGAGTGCTGCACAGTTCACACTCCACCATCTCATGAGCTTCTGGATGTTCCTCTCGTCCCTGAGGGTGAAAACAGTTATAATTGTGACAATTATTATAACAATAAATGATAGTCTCCAGTACCTCCACCATCCAAAGCGTGTCCCTCTCCGAGCTAATGAACTCCGGCGTGAGAAGCTCCTCGTACGGTTCTTCGTGGTACGGGTCGTCCATGTAGCCCAGTTCAGACTCCTCTTCAGCCGCAAACGGATGCGTATCAGCCCGCTCGGGCCACTCTGACACACCCACTTCCTGTCTGTACAGCATAGGCACAGGACTGGGAGATGGGGAATCTGAAACCATCACGGCATGTGAGAGTCGTTCATATTTGACACAGTATGTCTAGTCGCTCTGAACTCTCACTGCGTCTGAGTCTCACCTGCTCTCCTGAAGGAAGTCCTCTGGCTGACACCAGATCTCTGTCTGCGTGCAGGAGGAGGTCTGTTTCTGGTCAGGTGAACATCTAAAAAGTTCTCTCTCTCCACCAGGTCCAAACCTGCTAACAAACTGGCAAAAGATAAAAAAAACACAGGTCAGAACACATGCAAGTGCTGATGCTGTTAACAAATACAAGTGTGTGTATAATACACCACAGTCATATTTATTGCTAAATAATTACATTTTTACATATTTTTCATGTGTCTTTTTTCCAGTCTGTTATATAATTTTGTGACAGATATGTAATTTGCATGTAATAAACAGGCTAAAAACAGCAGACAATTCTTGTAATAATACAATAAAATAAAGCAATTCTTTGCAATAATACCATGTTTTCTATAACAGAAATGTCATAAGTTTACTACTTTATGATTATAGGTATATTTTTCATAAGTTTCCTACTTTACGATTATAGGTATATTTTTCATACTTCAACATTTTTATTATTCCATTTTATTATCACTATATCTATTTGTATTGTTCCACAGTGTGCTTTCTGCATATTGCAAAAATGCAAAATTGTGAAGAGCTATAAAACATCTCAGGATTACAAAATTTATTTCTTCCTGTTTTTGTGTTTAAATGCTTTCTGTAAAAAAGCTTTGCAATTGTTACTTTATAATTATATTTTTGGTTTTCATTTTGTTTTATCTATACTTTACCTCTTTGTAGTTAGACTAAAATTGTTGTTTTTATTATCATATACTTTATTATATTTTATCTTGTACTTTATTCGAAGCTATAGTTCACCCTAGAATTCAAATCTGTTGTTTATTTACTCAGGCCATCAGAGATGTAGGTGACATTTTTTTTTACGATTTTCAGGTAGATCCAAAGCCCTCTGTGCTTCATAATGTAAATGGGGTCCACGGTGTTAAGGGTTCTAAAAGCACATATATCCAACACAAGCGTGATCCCCGCGGCTCCTGGTTACATGCAAAAGTCTTGTGAAGCGAAATGATCATTATTTGCTATGAACTAAAAGTCATTTACAAAACTATGAGCGGGATACAGCTACGCCCTGATCACACTTCCTCTGTCGCATAAATTACGCTTGCACGATCTCCATGGTGAACGGACACTGGTTTGTTTACATGGTAAGGGAGGACGCGTGTGCAGATGTTAAGATATGTCTCACATGACCTGAGGGTGAGTAAATAAACAACAAATCTGAATTCTAGGGTGAACTATCGCTTTAACGTTATACTTTATTTAAACTCATATTTTTTTATTTAACCAGTCTATTGAGAGTTGGCCACACTTTATTTCATTGCAAGTTGTACACTTAAATAACTAATGACTATGACTAAGTCTTCAAGTTATGTTTTAATGTTGCGCAAATTGACATTTTTCTAGATATTTTGCTGCCTAACAAATTTAAAGCAAGTATGTCTGTATAAATGTGTAAACCTTCAATCTCATTGTGTTGCATTCACAAAGTCATTTCAGAGAGAGACATCCAGAAAGACGCTATGTTTTAGTTTTCACCTCTCATTGGGCTCCCTGCTGTCCTGCAGGGTCAGTGGGGCAGGAGACTCGGGACACTGCAGTGTCTCAGGACCTTCAGATGAGGGCGTATCGGTGGCGCCCCCTGCTGATGAACCCTCTCCCACCTGCTGCTCTTCAGTTAGAGGGTGTTCCAGCATCCAGCTGGCCAGAACCTCGATGGTGCGAGAGTCCACCTCGCCCGTGACCCCTGGGGAGAGAGGTCACAGATCAACACACTACCACTACCAAGAAAATGATACAATAAATATTCTTATATTACTCTTGACTTTATTTAGCTTAATTGTGAATAACATCAATAACACAAATAGACTTCATGCAGTGCTCCACTAATATTTCAAAAACAGGGTGAATTAAAGGGATAGTTCACCCAAAAATGAAAATTCTGTGGCGAATTACCCTTAAGTTGTTCCAAACCTGTATACATATCTTTGTTCGGTTGAACACCAAGAAAGATATTTGGAAAAAATTTAGCAACTGACATTTCTGAGGCACCATTGACTACCATATAAAATATTGTGTATTTTTCTTTGTTCTGTAAACCACAAAAATAAGATATTTTGAAGAATTTAGGAAAACAAACAGTTCTAGGGCACCTTTGACTACCATTTTTTGGCTACCTCAGTTGCTAACAATCTTCTTAATATCTTTCTTTGTGTTCAACAGAACAAAGAAATGTACACAGGTTTGGAACAGCTCGAGGTTGAGTAATTCATGACCGAATTTTCATTTTTGGGTGGAGTATCCCTTTAAAATTAGGGGCTTAGATGGGACTTTTAAGTGCATTTAGTGCAATAACAGCATACTCGGATGACAAAAAACTGAGACAAGACCTATTATTGATATTTCTGAATTGGCATCATTAAACAGCAGCTGTCTGTTTCCCAAGTATTACAGCAGTTTTACTGTAAAAAGCACATCACGATGGTCTTCTTGTAAGCACTTAGTACCTGCTGCCTCCATGGCTCTGTAGATGTGTCTCATTGAAAAGCCCATTTCAAGTAACCGAACAGGGACAAACATTTGGGGCTGTTCTAAGGGACAGAAATAAAAAGGTTAAACGTGTGTCTGGGCTGGACTTATTTCTGTGGTTGTTTAAGAAAACATGATTCTTATTCTGTAATTTATGATTTATGAAAGATGCAGCACAAGGTTAAGCCTGAAGTGCTACTGTATACAACACAGGTAAGAAAAGTTGTAATGAAATTACACATTGGACTCTCTTTTTCTTTTCTTTTCTCTTTTTTTGGTCTTTTTTGTTACTTTAGTCTTTTTTGGTATTTAAAAAGTTACACGGAGACCACATAAACAAATCTAGAACATTGTTTATATCTACCTCACAATAGATAGAAAGGTTTAGCAAAAACACATTATTACTGTACATAAAATGAATAAGAAATATGTAACATTCTGTTCTTTGTTGAGGGTCTTGTTTATTCTGTCAGAGCGTTACACTAACTATATATTTTTAAATGAAAACTTTGTATTAAAACTATTAAAAATAAATGTATACATCTTATTTTATATATAAGCAAATGTAATTATTTGCGAGTTTCAAGATGCCATTCAATAGGGTGTGAAATTCCAGAAAGAAAAATACAATTTCTTGCATTCAGTTATATGACAAACCAAAATAATCAAACATGCAAAACATGCACTGACTGCATTCTTTTTCTATACAGTGAAAGTGAATGGTGACTAAAGCTGTCAAATTTCATTTTGGGTGACCTGTGCCTTTAAGAATTAGTTAAACTCAAATCTCTATGCTTTTCTCTGTTGGTTAGTCTTACCCACGGGCGTCCTGGTCTGGCCGCAGGGCTCGAGGAAGCTGGTTTGCTGCTCAGTAAACCCCTCACAGGATGCTGAGCTAGTCAGGCTGAGCCCGGGGGGCAGAACCGGACTGTGGACAAGACCTGCCAATGTGGGAAAACGGGCCAGAACCATCCGCCTAGAAGAGCCCAGCCACACACACCCACACACAGAAACAGAAAAACTGCTAGCACCCAGAGCATTTGATGTGGGTTTTCATAGCGTTTTATCAGCATGTGTTATACTGACTATCTAGTCTTTAAGCCATGCTTAGATTTAGACAGTTACACACACAGCCACAGCTGTACACACACACACGCACACACACACTCACCTGTGTTCTCACTCGTGCTCTGAGTGACCTGTGTGTGAGTGTTTGTCTCATTTGACAGCGATCTGGAGCAACAACATCCACATAAGAAGGATGCTACCTAGTGCTAAAGTCACTATTTAATGCATTCATTTTCTCAAAATTTTACGGAGAAAGTTAAATGATCTGTTTCATTCGTGTATGTTCTACATTGAAACCACACACAGAATAAATCTGATCAGAAACTCACTGCAGCAGGTTGATGGGCAGGAAAGGGTTAAAGTTGTCCAGGCCGTCAGCGTGCAGGGCTGTAAGAAGGGAGGCTGTGAGGTCATTGGTGGAGGGGGAAGCTGATTGGCCGAATATGGCGGTTCCCTCAGAACCGTTGCTGTACAGTGAGACTGAACTGGATGATTTGGACACGGGCTGTGATGAAGAATTACCTGCAGAATCTAAACACACACACGAAACAGTTTAAATCACACATTAACCTATCAACAGCAACCATGCCGTGCATTACTTAACAATAATGACAACTGTTGATTGAGTTACAGCCGCGGAAAAAATGAAGACCATTTCAAAATCATTTTTAGCTTTTCTGAATTTACTATTTATAGGTATGTGTTTAGGTAAAATGATCATTTTTGTTTCATTCTGTGAACTACAAACAATATTTCTTCCAAATGTAAAATAAAAATATTGTTTCTATTTGCATTTTTTTTGCAGAAAATGAAAACTGGAGAAACAGGTCAAAATAACAGAAAAGATGCTCTGTATTTTTTCAGACCTCAAATACTGAAAAGAAAACAAGTTCATATTCACTTTTAAGCAATACAACAGTCATATTTGTCCATGTATTTAGAAAAAGTTTTAAAAAAAATTTATGTGATAATCTTGATTTTTTATCACAGTTTTCATGTCTCTTGTCATGCTGCGAGTCTTTCACATTGCTACTGTATGACTTTGATTTTGTTGAAATTCAACATACACTGGACTGGAATGGCCACAATACATGTAGAAATGCTGATGAAATTAAAATTTAGAGTGGACTCTTAATGTTTTACGCGGCTGTATTTGAGATGTTTTATGCTGAAAGCTGCAATCCATAACTTTTGCCCTCACCAACTGTGTTTTAAATTATGAATCAATTAATAAATAGGGGTGGAACAATATATTGTGGCACAATATACAGTATCATGCAACATAAAATAATTATGATATGTATTGTAGAACTGTGGCGATTTGTTTTTCTAAAACGGCGATTTGTTTTTCATTTTGTGCTTTTAATGCTTACCTTTAAATTTGTATAAATTAAGATAGAAAAGGTTCAATTAAACTTTGTCTGTAGTAAATTCTATAACAAATTGTGTGCACAACAAAATTTTATTGAAAATTGTTAATGATAACTAAGTAAATCTGTTGGTTAAATATCAGTTCATTTAATCGTTTTAAATTTTGTTCAAAATACTGGGATACTATTATATCCAATCCAGTATCATGTATGGTATCAAACGTTAAGATTTTAATAAATGTTAAAATTTGAAAGTTAAAAACTTTAATATATTTTTTATTATTTTTAATAAAAAATCATGCAGTATTTAAAGAAAACGTTCTAGTGAATGTGGCTTCATAAAACATCAAACTTTTATCTCTAAAGATCAAAGAAAACATTGTTTTCAATAAAATGTCTTTTTAAACATTTCATAACTTTTGCATTGAATACAGCAAGTATCAACATATTAAATACACACTGGATTCTAGCCCAGTAAAAAACAAGGTACAAACCTTTGTGTTCCTTGTTTCCATCCTCCTGCAGTCTGCTCAGCGCTCCTTTAAAGATGATGATCTGAGCCCTTTCCAGATCTGACAAAGCCACGGCCTGTTTGATCGGACAGGGTCTGACCGCCCACTTCACCATGCTCCGTACCACAAACTGCAGCACGGAGCGCAGCTCTGCATTTTCCTCCCCGTCGGCAGAAGTCCTCGCTGGATCAGGACTAGTTATGTTGGCCCCCGCTTCCGATTTGGGAACCAGGAGAAGGTCGGAGAATTTCCCGCAGCTCAGAATGACAGCCAGAGACTTCAGCGCCCCCAGCAGGAGGTAGGAAATGCGTATGGCACGTAGTTCCAGAGCAAAGAAGTCTGCACGGGGTTGAAGTGCAAGTATCGGTGGACAGGGGGCGCCACCGCACTCTTCATTCGATTGCTTCAGAGATCTGAACGCATCATCTGGGGTGTCCTCTTTCCTCTCCCCGTCCACAGAGCAGGCCATTCCATCTTCGTCCATCATGATGCGAGCAATGTCCTCGTCCAGCCGTCTCTCCAGCTCGCTGCGCGGTCCGCCCTCTGAGCTGATTCTATTCCGGGGCAATCCGGACGTCCCGGACATTCCGGGTGGCGGCTCTTGCTCTTCTAAGATGCCGGTCATCAGGATGAGGTCAAAGAGCACGGACGGTTTGAGGCCGCAGCAGCGGGACATGTCCAACTGGGGGACGTCGCACGGTTCCAGCGAGGAGAGAGGAGTGTCGCTAGGTGACCAAGAATTCAGGAAGCTTTGGGTTAGTGGGACCCACAGCAGGTCACAAGCAGTATGAAGATGAAGAGGTGAAACACAGGGAAAAGATAGAAAAAGGGTGGAAAGGATATAATGATTAGAAAAAAACAAAGAGGACAAAAGACAAATACAAGACAAGGGAAGTGATATTGAAAAAAAAAGAAACAGACATGCAACTGGCAAAAAGAACAAGACAGATATAACACACATACAACAATTACAATGACGTCTGTACACAGATAATGACAATGATGGTAAACATCCCATCAATAACATTCCAAGGAGAATGTGAGTCCTCATGTGCTTACCTCACGGTAAAATCCGTCTCTTCCCACTGTAGTTTAGCCAGTGGGCTTCCCTCTTTCAATACCCCGAGAAGAGTTGCCCGTCGCCCGCTGGGTTTGTGCCGACAAATCCCTCCGGCGCGGAGACCGCTGTCCACCCCTCCGATGAGGGCCATGACAGGCCAGACCTCCGTGCACAGGACGTTCAGCTGGGCGTCAGAGAGACCCGCTGGACCGGAGAGGTGGTCTGTAGATGTCCCCACATCAGCCCAAATAGAGCCCCTCTCTCTGTTCACCTCACATTTATCATCCGATTCATTGCTGGTAGAGCCTGGTGTCAAAACAGAATTCATCATCTTGAAAAGTCATTAAAGTGATCTGATGAAAGACTTTGAAAGCATTGGAATCCATAAAACTCCTTTCTCATTCTTCACTTTTTATAAATGTTAGACTTCAGATAACAAAAATCTTTTAATGACTTTTATCGCTGTATGTGAATCATATTGAAATTATGTTAATTATAGACCAGTAACCACTCATCATCTTGTTACAACTCTTAACCAACTTCTCCCACTTCTTCATTGTGATGTCATTTAAAATAACCAAAAATATAGTCATTCTATTTAAAGAGACAGTTCACCCAAAAATGAAAATTCTGTCATCATTTACTCACCTTCGAGTTGTTACAAATCTGTGTACATTTACAAACCCGATTCCAAAAAAGTTGGGACACTGTACAAATTGTGAATAAAAAAGGAATGCAATAATTTACGAATCTCATAAACTTATATTTTATTCACAATAGAATATAGATAACATATCAAATGTTGAAAGTGAGACATTTTGAAATGTCATGCCAAATATTGGCTCATTTTGGATTTCATGAGAGCTACACATTCCAAAAAAGTTGGGACAGGTAGCAATAAGAGGCCGGAAAAGTTAAATGTACATATAAGGAACAGCTGGAGGACCAATTTGCAACTTATTAGGTCAATTGGCAACATGATTGGGTATAAAAAGAGCCTCTCAGAGTGGCAGTGTCTCTCAGAAGTCAAGATGGGCAGAGGATCACCAATTCCCCCAATGCTGCGGCGAAAAATAGTGGAGCAATATCAGAAAGGAGTTTCTCAGAGAAAAATTGCAAAGAGTTTGAAGTTATCATCATCTACAGTGCATAATATCATCCAAAGATTCAGAGAATCTGGAACAATCTCTGTGCGTAAGGGTCAAGGCCGGAAAACCATACTGGATGCCCGTGATCTTCGGGCCCTTAGACGGCACTGCATCACATACAGGAATGCTACTGTAATGGAAATCACAACATGGGCTCAGGAATACTTCCAGAAAACATTGTCGGT
>NW_026634508.1:15966-18894 GCF_024868665.1 Triplophysa rosa
GCATGTTTGTATCTCCTCTTTGCCCCGCCTCTCTGAAACGCGCAGATTTTTTTTACAAAGCTCATGGCTCTGAAAAGCGAGGTGTGCTATGATTGGCCAGTTAACCAGTGCGTAGTGATTGGTCGAATACTGCAAGCGTGTGAGGGAAATGTAACGCCTCTTACCATATTTGGAACATCAGGTTCCAAAGCAATTGTACTGACAGGTACGCCCACCTTACTTACGTATACATTTGGGCGGTCTTAGTCAAATCATACCACGAACTGACGTAGATTTGTGGGGGTGTGGCTACACGAGGCGTTTCAGGCAGGTCTGGGTGAGCATTCGCTTTTAGATAGAATGCATCTTTTGTTCCGACACTTTCATTTTTGCAATTTTACGTGTCTAATGCATGCATGAGCAACTTATAACACACCAAAGTCACAGAAAAACACGTATTCGCGCCATATGACCCCTTTAATGACAAGTCCATAATCTCACCTGGCAGCTATGGCAAATATCTGCAGGTGTCTGGCCGCAGCCAGCTTCACCGCTCCTCCCAGCTGCATGTGACCCGACATGGACGCGGCCAGCCAGCGCTGATTCACAAGCACACATGTGTTATCGGTCAACGTGGACAAAATGTCCAGGACGCCACATTTGATAATCACCACCAGATCCACAGGCTGATAGTGAAAGTTCAAAGCAAAGACCGTAGCTAACAGCAGGTGCTGACAAAAGCCTGGAATGAGACAGGCCACAAATACGTTAAATGCACGGTTCACCCAGCAAACTCAATGATTTTCTCACAACTCGAGATTCACATTATGTTATCATATCGTGTTGTTGTGGACCTGCAATCTTACTTGCCATATTAACAATCTTATTTCATTTGTTCTTTTTTACTACCGACAGTGAGAAATACCAAGCAATAAAGCCGAAAGTCAAAACACTCGCCACAAATGAGCGATAGAAAAGAACCAGTGGTCTATATGTGTAGACACGGTGTTAGACACTGTGTTAGACACGAAATACAATCCTTGCAACCCTTTCTTATAAATGGCCCCTGTGTTTGCACTCCATGTCAATTTTGCATCAATGACCGTCCCCTATCTACTACTTCAATGCCTCACCATTGACAGTTATATGTTGGTGTGTATCACCTCCTGTTCTGAAATCAAATATAATTTATTTAGATCTAGGCTCCGTAAAAAGTGTTACCAACCTGCTTGTTCTCTCTCTAGCGCCACCTTTTGTCTAAGCACACGCACAAGCTGCTGGTACAGTGTGTGAGCCGCAGACTGCAGATCCCTCTGAACGCCTATAGGAGCCGATTGAGTCCCAGCCTACACATACAAACAAAGACCGACAAAAGAGCACACACAAAACACAAACAGTCATATGTCAGTATGTGCACAAGTTTAATTTAATGCATGTTTCATCATCTTGTTCAGGATTTCATTTACATGTAATTTGTGTATAAAACACATGGTCATTTACAAATAGTTAAATTGACATCAGTAAACCTAAGATCATTTTGCAACGAAATGGGAAAGAAAGAACTCCAAGCTATTTTAAAAACTAGCCAGACTCAAAAAAAAATTTTTCTTTAAAAATACTTACAGCCAGATTATAAATCTAAAATATTTAAAGTCCCAGTGAAATTGAAAATGACAATTCTTATTTTTTCATGAAATATTGCAGCGTTTACAGTAAATAGCTTATCAATGTGGGTCATTTTCTTTTTAAAATTCATGTACCCTCATAATCTTCAGTTAAAATCTGAAAATGCACTTCCGCCCTTAAATGACTATCCATCTCAAATGATGTAAATTAGACAGGTTGGGCGTAGCATCCGTTAACTCCGTTAACCAATCAATTCGCAGTGAAAAACGCAAGCCACGGCCAATAATTTTCTCCTTTGAAATTCCTTTTCACTCGGAAATGGGTCAGAATACGGAAGTAAAAACGATCGCAACTTCCGGTTCACGGGGACTTTAATGTTTATGGAATATATATAAAAGTTAGCAGGATCTAAAATCAATTCAATTTGCAAGACGTAAACAACACTGGTACAGAAGTACAAAATGACAGAATACAACCAACAGAATATTTAGAACTGAATCAATTGTAAACAAACATCTTGGAGAATGAAACACAAAGTGCTTCTGGGGTGGTGGGGTTTGTGTCTTGCATAATTGTCTACTCTATATAAATATATATATTTTCAGACTGTCTTACAGTGTAATGATGAATCTTGTTGTTGGGTGCAGTCAGACTGCCAGTGATTGGTGCTCCCAGACCAAAGCATCCCGAGAGGAACTGCAGCTGCACTGACTGCAGGAGGCCAGGGAATCGAGGGGGCGCTAGAGAGCACGTGTTCTTTTCTTCCATTTCTGACAGGAATGAGGAAATCTGACACAGCGCCTCTAAACGTACCTGAACACAGGATACCAAACATTGTATGTGACTCTACACCAACATTATTCTATAACTGATTTTATGAGCCATGGGTTTCCTACCTGGGCTCTTTGGTGTTGCTGTGCCATGGCAAGAGTGATGGCTTTTGGGTCGGCCTGCGCTCCTCCATCTTTGTCCACCAGAGCTGATGTCCGGAGGAGACTCCCACACAGAAAATGGAAGACATGTCCCAGTATAGGGGTGCCACTTCCACCAGGGCACACTATGGTAGTGGGGCTGATACACTGGCGCAGTCGCTCCCAGGCATCTTTCATGATGCCAAGAGAACACAGAGGCAGGCCTGCGGTGAAAGACACAGTTGATCAGTACAGGGAAGTATTACAGATATGTGAGACCAGACACGTGACAGATCGGATAAGTGAGATCAGACGTAAGATTAGATTTGAGAGATTAGACATGTGGGGAAAAAATATGTGAGATCAGACATGTGACATTTCAGGTACGTATGTGAGATCAGACATGTGACAG
>NW_026634508.1:19519-26987 GCF_024868665.1 Triplophysa rosa
CCCCACCCACCCCCCCCAACCCCCTCCCCCTCCCCGAGCCATTTCTCATTGAACTTATAACAAACTATACATAAAATGTTAATAAAAATGGTCACCGCCCACCTTGTAGAGGACATAAATGAGCAGGGCAAGCAGTAAAAGGCCGGCAAGAATAGCCAGAATGATGATCCACAGAGGTACAGCATATGTACTGCCTATTTTGTTCCAGACCACAGGAGTGACCATCTACAAAAAAAAAGAGAAAAAATACTAAATTAATCTGAAGTCATGTCAACAGATTTCTAATAAACAAAGACTGTAAACAAAGGTTTACCTTTTTGGCACCACTAGGAGTCACCTTGGGCAAAATAGCATAGGGCATCTTTTCTACTTTGTAACTTGCAAGACACTCTAAAACAAAGCTCTTGTATGGATTCTGCAAAACAAAAAGACACATTCAGTATTTAAGTGACAAATTAATATATTAACCTTGCACAATAAATTAGATCTTAAGTGGTGTTTGTCAGGTATTTTTAATGTTACAATTCCTTCCAAAACTCAGTTTGTGTCCATACAATGGAAGTCAATGGGGGCAATGCTGTTGGGTTACCAACGTCCATTCAAATGTCTTCATTTGTGTTGTGCATGAGAAAGAAAGTCATATAGGTTTTAAATGACATGACGATGAGTAAATGATTTTTTAAAAATGATCTATATATATTTTAACTATCTATTTAACTAGGCTAACTTTAAAGTCCCCGTGAACCGGAAGTTGCGATCGTTTTTACTTCCGTATTCTGACACATTTCCGAGTGAAAAGGAATTTCAAAGGAGAACATGAGTGGGCGTGGCTTGCGTTTTTCACTGCGAATTGATTGGATGTGTAAAAACAGGTGTTGCATTGATTTTGAAATGAAGCTGGCAGCAGACTTGACAGTTGAAGGGGAGGAGTTAACGGATGCTCCGGCCAAGCCGTCTAGTTTACGTCATTTGAGATGGATAGTCATTTCAGGGGGGAAGTGCATTGTCAGATTTTAACTGAAGATTATGAGGGTACAATGACCCACATTGATAAGCTATTTACTATAAACACTGCAATATTTCATGAAAAAATAAGAATTGTCACTTTTAATTTCACTGGGACTTTAACAAATGTTTCACAGTTTTTTTTTTCCATAAATGGATAGATCCTTTGGGTTTTGCATTGACTCATTGTAATTGGCTTGGCTTATGTTTTGTGGATAGGTTATCGTGTAACTAATCCTAAACGTATCCTCCTCTTGCAATCCTGTAGCTCGGCTTCTTCAAGAGAACTCAGTACGGCACGGCTATGGAAAAAGCCCAGCTCAAACCTCAGGCCGCCTCTGAGGCCTAAACTACACGGACAAAACACGCCAAAGAATGTTTTTAACCAGAAGCCATCAAAGACAAGGTTCATTGCTGTTTAAAAAACAAAGACTAGACTGCAGTAGAGGAATGTGGAGGAAAGATCACTGGATCTTCACTGTACTGCGCTAAGGGACGAGACCCTGAGGACTTCAAGCCAAATGAATGTTGTGTTGATTTTATTTTTTCTTGCTGTGGGTTTCGATTTTAAACCACCACTTATAGCCTACCACTCGCAGACAGTTTGGGTTTATCTGAACCGAAGCTCAGGATCAGTTGCCTTGTAGCGTGCTAACGGAAAAGCGCAGCAACCAATGAGAATCTCTCTTACAGATTCTGCCCAGGACTGACACTCACCTGCACTAATACGTTTTTACCTTTACAATTTCACTTAGTTGTTGGTTTTAGTCTGCACCTCCTCATATGTTTTAAACATTTAAGATGCTTAAGCAATCCACAGTGTAGCACCAAAATCCAAAGAGTTTGATACAGGTGGGTTTGTTTGTTTGTTTGTTGTGTTTTGAATGTGAGAATGAGGTAGGATACCTCACCATGGACCCTCGTCTCCATGTTCCTGCTGTTGTTTTTTAACAAAGACATTGTAAATGTTTTATGTTTTGTTGTGTGAGCGTTTTCGGTTTGAATGAGATGTTCTCAGCTCAGTCACCTCCTCCAAAGAAAAGTTGGTTTCGGTCTCAGGTGATACTGTGGAAAAGCAGCACACAGGTCCGGTGCCGTGCCGTGCCGTTTCCATGGAAACATTGTCAGGATCTTTTATGGAAGGCGACCGCTCTTCCTTGCCGCCGTGTCAGAGGGGGACAACAAGAAACATTGTCCCGGGCTCTGGGATGATGGGGCGGAGATCCGTTCTGTTGTCTTACTAAGTTATTAGTAACAAGCAGTAGCGTTGCCTTTGTAGTCATCTGGGACACAACTGGATCCACATCGAGCCTGTGAAACCTTGAAGCAGAGCTGTGCTTTGCCATTACACTATTAGACTCTTTGGACCGCTGTTGACTTGGAATGAGAAGTCTGTTTGTCAGTGCGCATGCAGGTCACACATTAGTATAACATGCATAGACAACTGACTCACGGACTGAAAGCGTACCCGTTCCAAGGTAGCAGTAACTCATCCAGGGACTGAATGTTGAAATACACCTGTAAAGTTTCTTCTGTTGAATGCGTGTGTGAGGAGAAGATGTGGAGATATGAGAAACTGAGACTTTTGTCCAAATGCTCAGCTCGTGGGGCTTCACAGTAAGTGACATTCAGAGAGTAAAAATGCTTTTGTACTTCATGGTGCTAAAGTGGCCAAACAAGAAGATATCGCAATCACCTATCATGCAATTCTTGTCTCGACGAGCCACTTAGAAAGGGAAAGCATTTCCCACTGTGGAATGTGTAGGACATGTATGGAAGTGCAATATATTTTAATCTATTCATTTCAACCTTTTTGTCATGTGTATATTAATACTTTATTTCAGTTAAGTTCTCTGGAATTCAAATTATTTGAAGACAACACCCGGTTTGAGGGTTGAAATTAGCCCTGAAGTTTGGGTAGTTCTAAAAACAGTACACTGTTTATACTGGAGTCACATTTTTTTGCCAAAAATATTCAAATCAGATTTATTTGTAAAAAAAGCTATTTTCATTCGCAAAGTGATTGTGTTGTAAATACATATAGTAAACGGTAACCAACAAAAATCTCTTGTCACTGAATTAAGACTGTTTATTGTATTTTGGCTGTGGTGTGGCTTTATGAGCAGATGCTGCAGATTTTACTGCGACACTCCTAGATGGCACAAAACCAACAAACGCAGAGACCACTTGAAACCTTGGCGATGTTTTTTTTTATGTTTTGAATCTCTTGTACATTTTCAAAAACATTATTTATTCCTCCAAAAGTTACATTGTAAACCTGAGATTTTTGCTTTTTAACACTGGGTATGTCTTCTTATTTCTATCCCATAAAAACCAAATTCTTTTTTTTTTTTTTTTTNAGAAAGCACTGGGGTTGGGCTCCCTGCTCGGCTGCTCTATCGATGTAAGTAATCATAATCTACTTCTATTGGAGTTATATTATGTTGACCATAATATGTAAATGCAATGACAACATTACATACAGTGACATGTATTGAAATCTTTAATGGTGTATAATTTTTGGAGGATCTATTGACTGAAATGCTACATGATACATAGTTATGTATTCGGAGGTATATAAAGACCTAACATAATGATAAGCATTATGTTTGCATTACCTTAGAATGAGCTATACATACATGGAAATTCGCCATGTTGTTTCTACAGTAGCTCCTAAATGGACAAACTGCTCCGCAGAGAATGTTTCATATACAGGATCTCGTGACCTGACGACATTTAAGTCCTGTGTCAGCCACCGTATTAATTTGAAAGGGAGGGGTGGAGTGAGCAGTTGGTTGCATTTCGCAACCTCACCACTAGATGCTGCTAAGTTTTATACAGTGGACCTGTTCATTTTTGTTTAGTTGAAGATCACTTTGAAATGCACACTTAAAGTCCCAGTGAAATAAAAAATGACAATTCTTATTTTTTCATGAAATATTGCAGGGTTTATAATAAATAGTTTATCAATGTGGGCCATTTTCTTTTTAAATTCATGTACCCTCATAATCTTCAGTTAAAATCTGAGAATGCACTTCCGCCCTGAAATAATGACGTAAATTATACGGCTTGGCCGGAGCATCCGTTAACTCCTCCCCTTCAACTGTCAGTCTGCTGCCAGTTTCATTTCAAAATCAATGCAACAGCTGTTTTTACACATCCGATCCATTCGCAGTGAAAAACGCAAGCCACACCCACTACTTTTCTCCTTTGAAATTCCTTTTCACTCGGAAATGTGTCAGAATACGGAAGTAAAACGATCGCAACTTCCGGTTTACGGGGACTTTAAAATACCTAAGATTAACTGACGTTTCCTTGTGCTCTCTGACAAAATGCATGTGATTGTATTCGTTTACTAAAAATAAAATAAATAAAGATAGAAAGAAAGAAAGGCAAAAAATCTATTAAATAATAAACGAATTAAACTCTTTACTAGGCTAGTGTGTATGAAACGGAGGCGTTGACCAGTCTGAAGCTGGTGAAAGGACATGCGTACTCCATCACTGGCGCAGAGGAGGTGAGACAACGTTCGTTAAACTGTCATATAACTTACTAAAATGCGTAACAATTACAATGAGACACTGATTTTTCCCTGAATTTCAGGTTCATTATTTCGGGCGTCCGGTGCAGCTGGTGCGTATGAGGAACCCGTGGGGTAAGATGGAGTGGACAGGTGCATGGAGTGATACGTGAGTTTTTTCCTGACACGTTCGTTGCAAGTCATCGCGTTACCTTACTTTAGGGCTCTGTACAAAAAATCTCTTCCACAGATCCAACGAGTGGAATTATGTCCAACCGGAGGAGAAAGCTAAATTGAATTATTCAGCTGAAGATGGAGAGTTCTGGTAAGAAAGCCTGAACTTTACATACTGTAAGAAAAAACGTAACGCACTCGTGTGAAGATTCGATTTGTTTTAATGAATCGGTCCGTTCAGACGGTTTGTTTGTTTTATTTACATATTTCCTCCTTTTTTTAACTTCCTGTCAGGATGGCATATTCAGACTTCATAAAGCACTTCTCAGAGTTGGAGATCTGTAATCTAACCCCAGACACTCTGACCAGTGATGAGGTGGGCCATTGGAACTACTGTCAGTTTGAAGAAAACTGGAGGGTGGGCTCCACGGCAGGGGGCTGCAGGAACAACCCGGGTATCTTAAACCAATCACATAAAAGAAAATACGTGTCCTTCCACCTTCTATGTTTACTAAGATTTCTCTCTTTTCCTGTCCAGCTACATTCTGCTCGAACCCTCAGTTTGTGATCAAACTGGAGGATGTGGACGACGATCCTTTTGATGGAGAGGATGGCTGCACTTTGCTAGTGGGACTGATGCAGAAAGATGGACGTAAAGACAAACGCTTTGGACGGGACCTGAATACCATTGGCTTTGCCATCTATGAGGTAAACAACATTGGTTACACGCAGCCAGCAAAACTGTTATAAACACTCACACTAGTCTGCAATATTACTGACATTATAACCTGGAACGTTATCACAAATGTTTTTCTATCTGAATTTTTAGCAACTTTGTATCACAATATCGCAACAACACTATTGGAAAAATATCATTTTGTTTGTGTGTTTCAGGTTCCAGATAAGGTGAGCTCTGTTGGTTTTAATTCGTACATCAAGGTATCAAGTAGGTATCTTTGCATATGTGTGTGTATTTTTGGCTGTGGTTGTTTCTTGCAGTACAAAGGTCGCAATAATATTCACCTTGGCCCTGACGTGCTCCTCTACAAAAATTCCGTGGCAAAGAGCTCCTTCATGAACACGCGAGAGATGAGCGGGCGGTTTAAACTGCCTCCGGGGGAATACGTCATCATCCCCTCCACATTTGAGCCCCATCAAAAGGGAAGTTTCATCCTACGCGTGTTCACAGAGAAAGAAGTGGCCGCCAGGTTTGTCCAAATTGTGTTTTTAATACTATAAAACTGCAAAATGCTTGTTTTAATAGGCTCGTGTGTTATAACCTTCTGATGTCTTTGTGTAATTCTAGTTTTATGTCACATGATGGTACTGTTGTGCTGGTCGGTTCCCTTTCTGTTCCATGATGGATATGTTTCTGTTTTTCTCCATGCAGCCCAATGGATGTTGATGTCACTGCGAATTTGAAAAAGGTAAGTAAATCCATCCATACCAAATATTATGGGATATAATAGTGGGTTGTTGTTAGAAATAAGGCAGTTATCCAGAGCTTTCAATTTGTATATACGTATCTGAAACAAAAATGTGTTACTTGCATCAACATTAACCATAATTGGAAGATCACTAGGAAAATGTGTACTTTAAACAAATATTAAATTCAATGTGATTTTATTTTATTAATTATGTATGGAATAAAAAAATCAACATATGTCAATTACTCACACATACGCATTCAGATCAACTATTTTTCATATATTAATATTTTTTGAATTATTAGTCAAAATATCTTTACAATATCATTTTCATTATTTTTTTTAGGATAACATATCTGAGAGTGACATGGATTCTAAGTTAAAAGGCCTTTTTATGAAGATCGCTGGAAATGTGAGTTAAATGTTTTATTTTTTGGTTTAATATTTTACTTGCCTGTGCATCAGGATGTATTGATCAGACATTCTGCGAACTGTGATTTTATCTTTTCTATTCAGGACTCAGAGGTGTCTGTGGTGGAACTACAGAAGATACTGGACATTTTTGCATCTGAGAGTAAAACTTACCACTTACTAACTATTGTGTTTTAACCATGCTGGTCATTCTCACAGTAACGCTTTGTGTTTCACACAGGAACTGATATAAAGACCGATGGATTCACTCTTGAAACGTGTCGCGACATTGTCAGCCTTCTAGATGTATCTTTTCCACACTGGACCATATAACTAAATAATACATGGATTACAGGACTATACACATTGGTTGTAAAATGCTATAAATTAAAGTAAATGGTTGCTTCTGCACATTTCGATGAATTTAAACACCTATCGGATACTCTCATAGCATCCCACAGCAAGAAAACGCATTATTATTCATCTCATGGCTATCATGACCCCAAATGACCCTTGACCTCTGTCCAGAAAGATGGCAGTGGCAAACTTGGCCTGGTGGAGTTTTACACCCTGTGGATAAAGATCCAGAGATATTTGGTATATAACACAAAAGTGTCAATTCTTCATTGTGTTACTGATGTAAATACTAAACAGAATTTTCTGTCATACCTCACTAGGAAATTTTCAAGAGCCGTGACACAGACAACTCGGGCACTATGAGTTCTCATGAGATGAGAGATGCAGTGAAAGAAGCAGGTCATAATTCTTTAAGATCATATTGTGCAATGAAGATGAAAAAAGTGGTCACAATGAATCTAATTCATTGTGTTTTTTCGACAGGGTTCCAGGTGAACAGTGAAATACTTCAGGTGATAATCTCGCGTTATGCCAACCAGCAGTATGCCATTGACTTTGATAGCTTTGTGGGCTG
>NW_026634509.1:0-12500 GCF_024868665.1 Triplophysa rosa
TCTCTCTCTCTCTCTCTCTCTCTCTCTCTCTCTCTCTCTCTCTCTCTCTGTCTCTCTCTCTCTCTCTCTCTCTCAAGCCTCAAGAGTTGGTGGGTGGTGTTATTGTATCCTCACAATAAGAGAGAGAATATGCCACAATCCTCTTCTGTATGTGTTGAGACAGTGACTTAATGCCTTTCTGATCATCTTAACAGTGATGGACGTTTTTTTTATTAATTAAAATACATTCCAGTGACACCCTTTGGATCTGTAATCTGTAATCTTAATCTGAATTTTTTAATTATTAAATAAAAAAAATATTATTTACTTTTTAATTGAGGTTTTACGATTTATTCATCAGATTAGCAGATGGAACTCATTAGGTCAGATGGTTAAAGAGAAGAAGCTCTAACCTGTAAATAAAACTGATGCAAACGGATCTTTTCTGAACTTTATTTGCTAAATGTTGGGCTATAGAATGTAGATAAATGCTGCTCAGGGTCAGACAATGAGTAAATAAAGGCTTTGAATCTTTAGAAGACAGAGTGACATCACATATAGATGAGATGCTTTTCACAGTCAATGAAACCTTCTTCAGGCTGATTTACTGGACACAATAGAAGAGCAGCGTTCCCAGAGAAAGCTTTTGCTGTTGGATTTAGGGAGTGTCTCTTCTCATTCAATGCTGAACAAACCCACCTTACAATCATCCTGATGGTTATTCAGCGCAATATTCTCAGGCTTTTACATTGTGATGTTTACAAATCCATTAAGTGAATCTTTAAATACACATTATAATACTGAATATAAGAACAACCCTTACGTGTAACGCATGGATGACCTGTTGTTTTATTTTGAGTTTGTTTACTTGTTTGACCCTTCGGTCACTGACTGAATCTTCTGAGTCGATCCTCCTTAACTTGTGCTACTACAAACACATTGAAAGACGCATCCTCCACATCAGGGTGTTTCTGTCCGACAAAGAGAACATAACTATGAGAAAATGTCCACGGGAAGTAGGATATGTGAAAGGTCAAAAAGACATTTATATAGATGCACTTCACTTCTAAACCTGACACCACTAAAAACAATGAAACTGTTTCATTCTTTTCAGGTATCCGATTTAAATGCCAAATCAATGATTTGTTAATAATATTTGTGATGTTTTTAAATGATTCTTCTACTGTTCATGACACAAAGGTGCATTACACAGGCTGATTCACTTCCTAATTTAAACCTGACAACAAAGGTGCATTAGAGCCTCGGCTAACAGTCAGGAATAAACCCGTCATACTGATGCCTCAAATCAAAAGCACTTTGAAGTTTCAGACTTTAATTTCTTTAACTCATCTTTGCAAATACAGGAAGTAAGCACATGGAGGAGGAACAGAAACACACACACACACACACACACACACACACACACACACACGCACGCACGCGCGCACGCACGCACACGCACACACACACACATGTCTGGTTTATTTTCTCCGTGGGGACAGTCCATAGGTGTAAATACAAACTGTATAGTTTACCCCCTAACCCAACTCCTAAACCTAAAGATCATAGAAGTCCCCATGTGTTGGTGTGCGTTCAGGTTTAGGTCCCCACCGGGATATACAAACATGAACACACACACACGCACGCACACGCACGCACACACGCACACACCAGTAAGAACAGAAGGAGGAAGTAAGTGTGCAGGAACTCTCAGATCAGTGAGATGTGGACACTGATACACACCTAACAAGATCTCAAGAACTCTGAGCTTTGAGTGCACAAATGCATGTTTTCTTTACACAGAAACGGACTTTTACTGTAAGCATCCCAGAAGAAGGTGTTATTGCTCAGATGTTGCTCTTTTATAGTCCGGGGAAATAGAAAGAGAAACAAATGTGTAATGTGTAAACACACGAAGAGTCTGGAGGTGTAAATGAATGTAGATTATAATATATTGACTTTTGATCGCAGACGAGACAAATCTGAGCTTGACACATTGTTGACATTCTTTTTTTTGTGTGATTTCTGAGTCTTTCTCAAGAGAAACATCTGAGACGCAGATGAGACTTAAGCAACGCTTTCTATTTGCTCTCTGACATAATTGAGATATTACAGTGAAGAGATCTCATGTGTGATTTTCTTTCTTTCGAAAAATATTCACTCTTTTAAACACTCGGACGCAAATAACTTCACAGTAATCCCATTATTGATTTTGGGGGTTTTCACTAAAAGCTCATGCATTAGCCGAGAACACACCGCTGAGCACAGACCGGCATCACAGAAGCCACCATGAACTAATAATGACGCTCACAGGCTTCATACTGAGCTCATATCATACCATTAAATCACACACATCATGCTGTACGCTCACCTTAATATCTTCAACCCCATAAAAGTGTGTTTGTTTAAAAACCCGACTTAAACTTCTCATGCTCCTGTTTGGAGAAGTTTTGTGTCTTAGGGGAGATATACAGGAAGTGATGTCATCTAGAGTCAAACACCACATTTCCTGATTCCACACAATGATCCGGGCAAGACATGCAAACCCGACAAGAGATTTACACACCGGCTGTGTGTTCAGTCATTTACACAACGATATAATCCACTCACGCACTATACACAACATTTTCTGTAGACATGTCTCTATTTTTCATTTGCATGCATGCATTTGGCAAACATTTGCAGTCTTGAAGTTTTCTTTTCTAACTTGAAGTCTTTTTAAGCTACAAATTCTACCAGTGTGTGTTCATTCCAGTGCAGTAAGGCATTATGGGAGATTTCTAAGAGATTCAGTGATCCACATCATGGACTTGGGCCAGAAACACACTCTACTGCTTGTCGTCTCTTAATGTCCATAACAAAGCTCAATCCTCAAGTGTCTGTGACTTTAAAGCAGACGTGTCATTACTTCAGTCTGTTACTTCAGTCAAGAGCTCAAGGTTTGATGCTAGATGATATGCTGCGGCAGGGGGTGACGTCAGGCCTCTAAGAGAAGTTGATTTAAACAGCAAATAAACATCAATGTTCCAAAATTGGATGAGAGTGTCCAAATATAAAGGTCTCTCTCTCTCTCTCTCTCTCTCTCTCTCTCTCTCTGTCAAAAACTTGGCTGTAAAAGCATCAACATAACACACTCACGTGTATCAAATACTTGACATAGGCCTACATAATTATGTATATACAAAAAAATGATTACCTTACAGTTCTGTTTCAAATCCACATCATTTGAATATCATGACATCGATGTCTGTCAAAAAAATAAGATGCATAATAAATGAAGTATTTATACATTAATTTGTGCACGCTGGCCCTTTAAGAGGTTTGTCCAGCGCAGCGTGTTGTTTCGCGGTGCGGAAGTTGTTGTTGGGATAAGAGTTTAACGCCCACATTACAGCTGCTAATGTGCTCTTCAAAACAAATAAACGAAATCGACAGCAAAACCAAAAATAGGAAAGAAGTAACCATTATGCATTCACACCCGTCAAAGTCTTGAAAGCAGTCTGAAGTTGCTGTCTCTAAACAAAGGCTCGTTGAGTCTTAGCGGCATCGGCTAATATATGAATGCATGGAAAGCTGATAGAAATAGAAATCACCAAATGCTGTCACAATGCCTTCTTACGAAGAATGGAGAAAGACCATTCACTTTTATTATTTCGTTAAATTTTCACTAAATGTCTATTCAATGCTGTTTTCGGTAAGTGCGCTTTGCTTACTATGAAATGTCATAGCCGTGCTTTGTTTTCCCCCACACACATGTTGATATATGTTTGTGCTGAATTTATAGGCGATAACATTAAATGCAAGTCAAGGTAACAACGACGTCGAATCATTTTAAGGGGTAATTGAAAGCATTTTTTTAACATTTAGTCTAAAATATTTCAATGGTTGAGCTTTGAGGCAAGAAATGTGTGGCTGACAGATTTAAAGAGACAGGACGCTGTTATTGTTGTAGTAGTATACACTCACGGTAAATGTGCCCCATTCTGCTGTCTGTCAAGGGATCCTATATTTACATTGATTTGTTGATTATGGTTTCTGTACATTATTGGGCTTGATGTATAAAAATTCACAAATAACACAAGCTTGAACATCTTCCATATGTTTTCCTGTAGCTCAATTGGTAGAGCATTGCTCAAGCACTGCAAATATTCTGGGTTTGACTCATAGAGAACACACAGATAAAAATAATATAATTGTTGTATAACCTGAATGCACCCGATTATGTACAATATGTAAAATACAGACATGATTTCTGGCATATATCCTATTTCTAGGATATATTCTGTGAATTTGTGTTGTGCAAATTATTAGTTGTCCTGATTATAAGTGGCACTACTGTTTAACAACCACCAATAATACGTCTATACAGCCCTGGAACAAATTAAGAGACCATTTCAATTTTTCACTTAATCAGCATATCTAGATGGTTTGTGGCCATTCCAGTCCAGTGTCTGTTGACTTTCAACAAAATCAAATCTTAAGGAGTGACATCCAGAAGTCATCCAACAGCAATGTGAAAGACTGACTGCATTACAAGACACATGAAAACTGTGATGAAAATCAAGGTTATCACATAGAAAATAAACACATGTACAAATATTACTTTTGTATTGCTTACAAGTGAATATCAACGTGATTTCTTTGCAGTATTTGAGCAGTTTTCATTTTCTGCAAATTAATGCAAATAGAAACAATATTTGTATTTTGGGAGAAATGGTGTTAGTAGTTCACACAATGAAGCAAAAAGGGTCATTTTACACATACCTATACATAGTAAATAAAAATAACGTCATTTTAATATGGCTTCTTAATTTTTTCAGAGCAGTGTATGTATATTTTATATATATATATATATATATTGCAATAAGGAAAGCAATTATTCTACTTGGCTCACTATCAAAATGATCAGCTTTCTCAGAGGAAGTGCTATTGGTCAGTGCCTTATAGGAGTATATTTACTAATAGGGTTTTAGAAACATGATGATACAAGTAGAAAAACCTCTCAGGATGCTGTTCATCTCTCACCGGCTTTCCACTCTTTCCCTGTAAACTTGGCTTGTAGCCCTTACACTTGGTTTACCCGACAAATACACGAGCGATGTATCGTGGTTTGTAATGAAAAGAGAATTAATTGAAGTTGTCAGGAAACTGAAATTGGCAGATGACAAAGTTAATCAACCAAGCAGATTTATTACATTATCCTTCCAGAAAGAAACGTTGGGGAAAGTAAATTAGAAATTAAGTGGCTTCAATCAGCGTGTCTTGTACCGATAAATTCTTTCATTCAGATAAAAGCTGATGTTAGGCTGGCTACATCCATCTTATTTATCTTCTGCGTCATCCCATTGATATGGTTAATGTTTGTTTAATTCTGCACTTTGAAGAAGTCTTATAATAATTACTGCCTGGAACGCAAATGTATTGTTTGTTTTTTTACTAGTTGATTAGTTTTGAATGGCAAAGTTAGTTTGAGTTCATATTACATTATCTAAAACGAACGTGTCTTTTAAACACCATCACCTCTTGTCTTTTAGTTGCTAGGTCTGTGTGTGCTATGTGTCGGAGTGTATGCAGAAGTGGAGAGGCAGAAGAATCGAACCCTGGAGGGGGTTTTTCTGGCTCTGCGTTTGACTCGCACTATTTACAAGTGTTTAGCCGTGCTATTCTGTTGTTTGCGTTGTCGCACTGAGGTGCCGTAATACACACCACACGACACAACACCTNCTCTCTCTCTCTCTCTCTCTCTCTCTCTCTCTCTCTCTCTCTCTCTCTCTGTCTCTCTCTCTCTCTCTCTCTCGCCTGCTTCCATTGTGAATACAGCCGAAGGATCTGAAGGATGGTGACAGACCGACAGGGGTGGTGCTGATGCAGAGGAGGCCGTCCTTCCATCACAGCACACAGAGAGACGAGCCTCTGTGGAGAAATACAAATATATAGATACAAGTGAAGAGTTTGGTTTCAAAATGAGATAACTCCGGTTTTAAAAATCATGTTTTTTTATTGTGCATTCCAATTACTATCAATCAAACTGTAGCCGGTTTGTTTTGATTTAAGCCATAATAACTCAAAAATACAGCTAACTAACACAAAAAAACATGATAACATATGAGTTATCTCATTTTGGAACCAAATTCTTTAAGTATTGTCAAAGAAAACAAAACAAAACAAAACAGTCCTTAATGCAAATGAAAGGTAGCGAGTTTTAATTACACTGGACAATGTTATAATATTCTACAATTCAAAATGATCCATTTTGTTACTAAAACACAACATAAAGATTAAACAATGGCTTTCAAAACATCAACGTCGAGATTGTAATATTAAAAGTGTGATTATTGTGTCTATCTAACCCTTGCACAATATTTGTTTGCAACGGTATAAAGACAATTTTAGTTTAACAGTTCCTGTAATTACACATTTTTTTGTATAACTTTCAAAGAGCTGCGATGATGTCACATCATGGGAAACACATATTGTTGGTGTTTTTGATGGCAGTTTGAAATGAAAAGACAAACAGACGGTGTATCAGCGTTCTGCATGTTTCCTGTGTCACAGACGCATGACAAGCACACAATCCTGCCAAACCACACAATAATCATCACCCATGCTTTACAACTGAACACAACAATCATCTTCACAACACAAGAGCCTGAAGTATTTTCAAGCCATTTTAAGTCCGTGATGTCACTTAATACCAAACGTCAATGTAAAACCGTCAACACATCCCATAATGTCCGTTTAAAAGTTGAGACTTCGACGCTCAATCGTAGACGTGCTGGTGTGCGCCACGTTCAGTGGTGAAACATTAGGTGATGTTTTATGAGTCCAATAAAAAGAACTTCAGGGTGATGTAGAGACGCTGTTGAGTTTGTGTGTCGTGGTGTCAAACCGCACTTTCCTGTGTGACACGTTTACTTGCTCTTCCATTTCCCTCGAGTTAAAATAGCGTTTCTTAAGCGTTCTGCTCTTATCTGAGGATTTCCCCGTCAAATCACTTCTGAGATATGAAACGGATCGCTGTCAGTCAGAATTCATCCGGAAGAAAGTTTAACACACTTGAAAAACAGTGAACAAGTAAAAACTTTATTTCAAATATAAAAATTTGACACGTTACTAGAAAGATTTTGTCAAATTTCACAGCGTCTTATCAAATACATGTTCATATCAGCGCTTTCTGTCTATGTTGCAGAAAGATATTCTAAGACTCTAAGCTAAGACTTTCTACACTGTTAAAAATAAAGGTGTCACTAAGGTTCTTCACAGCGATGCCAAACGAGAACCATTTTTGGTTCCCAAAAGAAACATTCACTTCAGGTTCTCATAAGAATCTTTACTTTCTTGCTCTTGATAGTCTTTTCTTCACAGAACAGAAGGATCCTCAGATGTTAGAGGTTCTTTATGGGACCATCCAGCCCAAAAATGGTTCTTCTAACACCGTGTCTATACCGCACGTGCGATGCGTGGACAAATGGTTCAATTATAATGGGTTCTAATGCGTTCTATTGTCTCTTGTCTTGTCGCAGCCGCTGTAGACACGGCGTAAGCCATTTACTTTAAAAGTGTAAAATCAATGTACATTTAAATCAGCTAACATCTAAATGATGTTTGTGATGTAAAAATGGCAAAAAGGGTTTGGCTTAGAGCACTGAATGTAAAGGTTGTACATTTTAAAGTCATCACGTCTATAAAACATGAAAGCACAACACGTGTGTTTTAATTCACAGGTTCTTATCATGCTGTTACAAGATCCTGATTTACTGATCACCTCATTTATCAAGTTTGTTTTGATCTGTGACGCTTGCGCAGGACGTCGCCGGAGGGAAGAGACGACCAAATTCACATTTCACGACAAATAAAAAGTGTTTCAGAATCAGAATCAGAAAGAGCTTTATTGCCAAGTGTGTTTGCACATACAAGGAATTTGTTTTGGTGACAGGAGCATCCAGAACACAGAAACAGCACCAACAGTACACAGAGACCATAACACAATAGAATACAGTACACAATGATTTAAATAAGGGCCTATGGGTATAAACAATTAAGAAATACAATACAATAAACATAAGATAAAGATATAGAGTGTGTAAAGCTATGTGTGTATGTAAATATGTACAAGTAAAAAATAAGAATAGACTATTGTAGTACAAGGTGTGTGCTATATACAGCAGAATGAATGAAATATAATTGACAGAAAAAGTTGTATAAAAAATAGTGTATTATCTGGAGGATATCATTAATATTGCACTTAATTATTATTGCACAGAGTTATTAATTGCACGGTGTGTAAAAACATTTAACTGTTCAAGAGGTAGATGGCCTGAGGGAAGAAGCTGTTTTTTCAGGCTTTAGGACGGAAGATCGCAATATTCGTACTGCGAGACCTCAAACACATTCCACCTTCAAGGCCTTGACAGACTCCCACACGACTTCAGACACGTTTTGACATGCAGACACACAAACTTCTGCTTGATGTTTAAAGTGCATTAAACCATCTGCGCTGGAACAGAAGCATCTGGCGTTGGAGGAAAGCAGATCTTTCTCTTCTTGCCTTCACTATAATGAGATAATACCCCTCTCTCTCTCTATTCAGCTCTTCCCTCACGGCCTCAAGTTTTCCTCACATTATGCGATCAATCTAAGCCTTTCTCGTGGAGAATATTCAATCCTGGGTAACCTCGTGAAAGGAACAGGAGATCTTTGTCTGCGCAGATCTGATATGGAGAACAGCATTCTTTTGCTGACAAAAACAGTAACGCAAGCCCCCGTTTTTTTTCACACCCTAATATGGTCAAAGGCTCAAGTTGCAGTCAGATAGTTATGTGCTTACATCAGCCCACCTGATCCAGCGCGAGGAATTCTGGGAAAACCAGTGACGTTTATCTGAATACAAAACCATTCCATTGGACAAGATTCCTTTACAAGAGATTATTAGAAGAACACAAAGCCAAAATCATTCCACACGCATTCCCTTAAAACAGACTTTGTGTTTAACATTTTTCAGATGAAGAGTTTTATGGAATGAACTTGTTGGAAGGTGATTGAAGTGAATATTGGATAAATAAATCCAACCTATTTTCTTCCTTTTGCATTGTTGCATTGTGTGATTTCAGTTTGCATCACACGATCATAATGACACATTAAACACATTTGATCAGGTATAAATTCATTCCGCAGAAGAGGAGAATTATCACGAGCTGTTATTGAGCACCGGCCCACACTGTCACAGCGGGTGTCTCTGTGTTTATATCTGTGTGAAGAGATGCTTTCTGTTTCGTTTAGATTTTCAATAACATAATCAATAATGTGTTTGATCACAAAGCTTTAGTACATTACATGACATCAGACCTCTGCACGTACTGAGAAACATCAGTCGCTTTGGATGAAAGCGTCTGCCAAATGCCTAAATGTAAAATGCATAAATGAAATGTAAAATCTCGGATTATCACAAAAACCGAAAGGTGTGTTTTAAGACAGTATCTTATCTAAAGCGGTTCATACGTGTCACATCATCATCGAGTTCAGCTCAGTGTTGAATTTTGATAATGTTGCTGAAAACGAACACAGTACTATTTCAATAAGAATAAACCACGCAACACACATCCATTATGACAAAACTAAAGTGTGCAAATGAAGAAGCCACAGAATTACAACACATGCCCACAGTTCCACAGCAAACGTCTGTTTTAAAGGCATTGTTTTATCATGTCATAATAACAGCTATAAACATTTGGCATAGTTTAGTTTAGGTTGTTTGTGTGATGAGGTGATATGTGGAGAAAGGTCACGGCTGTGGAATGATGCTTATATTCTGCTTCAGGACTTTAGGAGTGTTTAGCTCAAACCTCTATTGCATAAGCAACAGCTTCACCAGACTGCTGTTGTGAAATGTCCTCAGATTTAGGTCAGTACCTCATAACAAGAGACGGTCACAGCTCATTCATCCAGTGTAATCGAGCTCATCTAAAAAACCACACACACACAAACCTTTTTCATTTCATGCCAGTTCGTAACTATTTTCAAGTGCTGCTCTGGTTCCCTCTCAATTCTTTATTATTATTTTTCTTTTCTTTTTTCTTGAATGATTTAGTGTTATGTTTAAGGTTCCCTGTTTGGCTTGTAATTGGCTCTTCAACTGAGGCAGATTTTTCAGCACTGTACCACTGGTTTTGTTTGTTAAGTTTGTTGTGTGGGTATATATATATTTGTACACATTTTGTATAATACATTTTTATTTTTTATTTTTAAACGCAGTATATTATAAATATTGGCTTTGCATATTTCTGTCATTCACTCTCCAGTATTACTTTTATTATTACTTGTAATGTAAATAATATTACTATTTAGTTATTTGTTTGATTGTTTGTTCATTTAGTATTGTTATTTTCTATAATGGACTATTGTTAAGCTGACTGTCTGCGTCATTCTGCATTTGTAAACAATGCTAAAAAACTATTTTGAAGTGGATCATTTGTTTGAATCGAACAATCTTATTCGTATGTTTTAGTAGGTGTGTTGTGGCTTCAATACCTGAGGGATGAACAATATACCACAGAGGTTTTTATTCAACCTGAAACATTTATTTATGTGTGTTTGTGTATCTCAAACCTGCTACAATGTGTTTGTTATGCCAAAGCCAGAAGCATGTGATGTTTTATCAATTCTCACTGCTGTTAACAAATCAGAACAATGAGAATTGTATTGCTTTCCCTAAACAGACACCGGCGCTGACGCAAACACATGCTGTCAGGAACTGGCAGAAAGAACCCAAGCGCAGGCAGGCAGTGACGGGGTTAACAAACAAACAGTTTATTTAAATAATAAAATACAAAACAAGAACCCACGATGGGGCAAAACACAAACAGGATAAATAATAGTACGAAGACTAACTGACATTAAACTGAATAAACACTTGAAAAAAACTCAACTAAACTAAACACTTACTAAACAGACAAGGAAGCAGCAGACGGGAACAAGAACGGGCAAAGACGGTTGACGCTGGACGAAATAACAAGACTAACTGGAAGGCACATAGCACACACATGGAACGAACACAGTACAATCCAACAGCACAAGACAAAGAAACATGAGGGTATAAATAGGGAGAGACAAACGAGGGATAACGACACGGGGCAGGTGTGGGTAATCAAACACTTAGGGAAAAATAACGAGGAAACGAGAGGAATGGGGACAATGACAAGACACTGGAGAGAACGTATATTACTGTCAAACGGACAATAATATGTTTCTCTCCACACATAACCAAAGACTTTGCCATGGCTCTGCTACAGGACCAAGAAAAACATGACTAAGGAAGCAGAGCCATGACACATGCATCTGGCCACAAACGTTGAAGTGTTACGGAATTGTTTATTAAAATCGTTAGTTCTGTTACGATTTACTCGCTCTCGTGATGTTTTGATCTTATGATTGTCTATCTTGCATTAAATGCATGTCCGAGCTGCTGTTTCCTGAACAATTATAGTTTAGCTCCTAACAGCACCATGAATGCATCAAAAAGCTGTTTTTATGACTCACGTGTTGTGCTTCAGTTCCTCTGAAAGATATAAATCTAAAAGTATCAGACAGTTAAACCGAGTCAAATGTTGATCTTTATTAGGCTTATTATCATTGGTGATTGTTCTTCTCTTCTACGTGTGTATTTGAGTGTCCGAGGTTCCTGTTTTCTGCATGCACGCTGTGTTGAAATGAAACTCAGACACACTAAAACTGCATTAACACCACACATCATTTAGACTAAATTTACCTCTCAGACTTTAACACATTTCAGCTGCGGCCTTCCCGAACAGTGTAATCTACTCATTAAAAATGAGCAAACTGTACACTGTAAACCCGAATGTTCAAAGAAATTAAACAGTTTAAGTAGTGTAAACTTAATTTTATATAAAAAAATTCCTAACTTAAATGTTTTGAGTTCCTGTAACTAATTCTTACTTTTGAGTTAGTTTAACTTAATTTCAACAAGTTAATTCAAGATGATTTGTTGAGAATGAAATTCAGTTCCCAGCATGCTTTGCGTGAGACTGCATTAGGAAAGTAAATTTTGAAATGAAGTGTTATTTTATGAGTTTTTAGAAAGGAAAAAGCCTTGTTAATGACGAATGTTCAATTATCTTGGATATTTAGAAGAGTTTGTTGTGTTTTTGACTTTTGGGGTTACCATCGTTCAGAAGAGTGGTGCTTATGCTTAGGTTGTGTGTGTGTGTGCGTGCGTGTGTGCGTGTGTTGCATCACTCTCTGTGAAGGCTGTTTGTTAATTGTTGATGCAGCTGAACTGTGTTTAGGTTGTCTTAAGACCTTTCATTTATTTAGCTGTAAATAAAAAAAGTTACTTTGCTAAATGTTCAAAATTAGAAGGAGTCAACAACAGTACAACAAACTCAAAACTGACTAGTTTTGCTTACTTAAAATTGTTCAAAATTAAAAGGAGTCAACAACAGTACAACAAACTTCATTTGTTCATTTGTCTTGAAACTTTTAAGTGTGTGTAACGATTTGGATGT
>NW_026634509.1:17500-26982 GCF_024868665.1 Triplophysa rosa
GAGGACAGAAGCACAAAAACAATCAGAGAAAACCTCTTCGCAGAAACACCTTCAGGCTTAAACACTCTACACGGCAGCACAGTCATTCTCAAGGTGAACGTGGACAGGGTCAGAACACTTTTCATCTCGTGTCTTCTGCTTTCGGCCATAAATAAACATGAAATGTCCGACCCCCTAAAAACTGTGTGGGACTGGTAGTGCTGTACATACTACCATCCAAATTATACAAGCGATATTCTTTCATCTACTGAAAAAGACCCACACACGTTTCTGACAACAAAACTGTCCCATAACAATGATTTTAACAGCTTGGAGTGATCTCCTTACGAAATATTTATCACATCGTAGTAACTCATTTGCTCATAAAGAGGTCAGCCTCAAGTGTTTCGTATTGTTAAACATCAACCAGCGGCATTACAAAGTCCGTCTGAAGAGCAAAGACCTCACGTCATAATTCATCTTTAGTTCCTCAAACAGATTGATGGGTTTGAGTTTGAGTAACTGAACGAGTCAAACTCATGAAAGTATGTCCAGGTCACATAAAAGAAACTGATCAACGCCATCAGGTAAAAAACCTTCCAAAACCTCTTTTGTAAAATACTGAAAAAACTGTTTGAGAATGTAATGAAAGTGCCCTGGCCATTATCAGAACAACAGAAACCGCTTTTATCCTTGTGGACTGTTGACTCACTCACGGGCGTGTTTACCGCGGTCAGACGGGTACTGAGAATACACCAACATGTGCCAACTTACATGACCTTTGACACAAACTGTTGATCAGAACCCACTGGGCTGTGTCGAGACGATATTTGCATGAATTATTGTGCAGATGTATGGATGGAGTGAACGTTTATGTGTACGTCATTCAGTCTGGCATGTTGCATATCATCTAAACCACTTGTAACGGTTTCTTAACTAGTTCCACCATCTTGGAAAACCTTGAATTATTTGGGAATGTAAAAATGTGTGAAGTCTTGAGAAAGCTTTATAACGAGTAGGTTTTCTAGCGTTCGGCCTAGGTCGAGCCAAAAAGCACAAAACAAAGACTTGGAAACGTGCATCTGAGTATCACAGATTTTTATTTGCATTACAAAACAAAAGTTGTGCATTCCAAGACGTCAACATACAAAAAAAACTGCATGACTTTAAAGCATTTGAGCAAGTCAACAGAGGTCACAAAAGATGTTACAAAAGCGAGTCTCTGTTACTTGTCACTCAAACTCCGTGCCCCACCTCCTCTCCACGCCGAAGCAGATTCAGAAGTGAAACTCAGCTTCACGCCTCCCTCCTCCTCCGCCTCCTCCTCCTCCTCAACAAACTTCATCAGAATTTCAGTGGCGTGGTTTACAAAAAGAGGAGAAATACAGGGCTCTACGGTCGTCTGCATTTTTTTGGTTGTCCAATCACAATGCAACTTAGGTCATATTTTTTCCATTAAAAGTTAAACAGCGACAAAGAGGTGAAAAAGAAGGCAATGTGGAATGTACAGTGCATAGAGGAGTCGCCGGCACGCTTCATGAGGAGCCCGCCTGTTTCTCCTGTTCGATAGCTGGAAGACAAGAAGACAATAAATGAATGCTCTCGCCGGCCTTTTCGTCACGTAACGGTCAGACGACTCGGGTCGACGTGGCTTACTTTCTTTCGATGGCAAAGGGTTTTTCTCCTGGGTTTCTGTCTTCTTCAGCTTGGTCTTGTCGAAGCTGGTGACCTCTTCGAGATTGGGCTTGTCAGACATGTTGGCAGTAGGTCTGAAACCAAACGACAGGAAGTTAACGGTGACACGCGCAACAACACAAAGAGACGTCCGCGTGCAGGGCCAGGCCTGTGACCCCCCCCATCCCCCGCCCATCCCCCACAAAATATAATATGATTTTCTTGAAGAGAAACCCCAATGCAGAATTATACTTTTAGAATATTGGGTTTTATTTTGTAACTATATTTACAAAAAAAAAAAAACGTTTTCTCATTCAATTTGCGTTACAAACGAAAGATTTCATGCAATTAAAAGATTGTAATTTGGCAATTCAGTGGCGTTTCCTCGAGCTACGAAGTGAAAGGGAGCGAAAGGAAATGCCTGTGTTGCATCACAGTATCACGGTATGAAACCGCCGCCCTTTCCTGCACATTCTCCGATCTTTTTTCACTTTATATATCGCATGTAAAAAAAAAACCTCTCGTTTTACGACCATCGGGACATATTTTCTTCTCATACGCATATGATATTTGTTATTCTGGATGAAAGGGTGTAAAAACTGAGCAGCAGCCTCGTCCATTCCTGAACAAAGACATGCATGCATCTATTGTCTCACACACACATATATCGCAAAAAGCAACGTCTTGTGTGCAACATATTTAACACTCTGCGTGTGAACGGTCGCATTTCACGGTCGTGATCATAAATCTGATATACGCACGTAACACTTTGTCATTGATTATATATGAAGCAGAACATCTTTCAAAAACGGCCGCAGGTTACATTCAACATGTAAAGATACAATAGAAATCGCTGTAATATACAACTTGTGCATTTTGAAGTAAATAAATGACTCTTTTGACTCACCAGAGTGGACGTTGTGTGCAGTGATTTAGTCTCGAGCAGCCGCAGCGTTGTGAGGGAGAGCCTCAGAGCAGGGTTTATATAGCGGACGCGGTATGCAAATCGAGCCGTGACGTCAGCGGACCGTTAGACGAGCTGCTTCCTCGCGGAAAACGATTAAAACGATCAACAAGAAGAATATGAAAACGTGCATCGGTGAAGAAATATAGATTTTTTGGCGAGTAAATAAGTCAAGGATCCGAAAACATGCAGGGATCTCACTGTGTTACTGTTGAAGACCAGTGAACGCCCTTTGAGAGAAGCACTGCTGCTGTGTAAGAGCGACATCTGCCGGACGCTTGTGTGAAGTGCACTGATACTGTACATGACGTCATTTTTACAACAAACGAACTGGACTAGAACGACACAAAATACAATTATTATTATTGTACGCAAAAAATAACAAGACCAGGTGCATAAGACCCAAAAATGTATAAAATTCTCATAATTCCCCATTGACAAGAAAGACATTAGCACCGTTATGTTAAAGGAGATAAAAAAGCCAGACAAAGCTGCAAGTAAACACCAGGAAGGGTGTATTGACTACATATTTCCTGTTTATTTTCCAAATATTTCATCTTAATTCCTGGCTTTCAATACATCACGAAAAATACTGTTTTCGTGCAAAGAAGACTTGCGACACATTTTTATTTCAGCCTGATGAGAACACATTCATGAAAATGTTGCGGTCTTTATGGTCATTAAATGTTGCAGCTAACAGGAAGTGATAAAACACAGTTCCTGTTATCTTCCAAGTTTAGTTTTGTGAGAAAATGGACATAGATGACTCATTATATTTACATTTATTCATTTGGCAGACGCTCTTATCCAAAGCGACTTACAAGTAGGAGAGCATATTGTCAACACGCTAAACAGTACCGATAGTTTACAAACTCTCTCTCTCTCGTGTGTGTGTGTGTGTGTGTACAAGTTTGGCTATGCCTATCAAGGCCATAATAATGATTAACATGTCTTTTAAAAAATACCTGTGAGGACATGTGGTCCAATAAAGGCTCTTAATATATCCACAGGTTTGTATCAGAGCTACAGAATGTTTCACACTAAGAACATTTAAAAAGTGAAAATAGTGTGTGTGTCAACAGAAATGAAAGACTGGCATTTTATATCATTTATTTATTGAATAGCTTATGTTACATGTGAAATATTTCTACATCAGTGGATCAACTATTAATATACACTTGGTGGCCTTCTTGATAAGATTCCCAGGCCTTAGTCGAGTCATTCGACGTTTGAATAAAACATCTGGCAAACTTACATCTTAATAACTAAAATCAAGGACAAAAATGTGACATGCATCAAATCATATACAGCTCAGATCAGAGAAAAACATGTATGTACAATTTTAGGGTTACTTCAAAAAAGTCTAATCTAATAAAAGCTCTTGTGTCTGGTAGACAACTGCAGGAAAGTGTTCTTGAGGTGTTTCATCTAAGTATAAACGTCGTCTGAGATGTTTTTACACAAATTTCCTCATGATAACAAAAATATAGTGAGCAACAAGATCAAATGGAGAAGATCATCGGAGAAGACCTTCTGTAACCCACTGAACATTCTCACCATTCGTTTTTCTATTTAGTGGTGAAATATCTGCTGTAGAGGTCGCTGTACATCGCCTGGTTGTCCACGCGGATGGCATTCCGGAGGGACTGCCAAAACCAAGCCTCGGCAGACGGCGAGCGCGGCCACTCCAGGATGCTGTGACTGCACAGACGTCTGCGCAGCCGCAGGAAATGAGAGTGCTGCAGCACCGGCTCCAGCAGCAACAGCACGATCACGTCCTCGTTGTCCTCCAGGAGGCGCTGCTGAGCCAGAAAGACGGCCAGCTTGAAGAAGCCGCTGCTCACGTACCTCTCGGTCAGCACGAACACAGTTTTACGGCTGTGCTGGATGCTCTGGGTCAAACAATCCACGACGGGTGAACCGGGCGTCCAGTCACGCTCCTCCAGACAGATGGGCAGGAAGCGCTCGCCGTGCTCCTCTAGTTGCTCCAGGAGCTGGTTCAGGACCCAGTCGGACACGTGCGGATCATTGGTGTCGTAGGTGATGAACGCATCATAGACACAACTTTCAGAGCTGAGGTAGTGGTATCCGGTGACTCGAGCTTTCAGGTAGTAGAATATGTAAGTGACGTCCCAGTAGAACATGTGCATGACGATAGACATGAGCGTGGTGAAGAATACAACGACAGTAGAGAAAAAATACACCAGAAAGGCCACCTGGTCATCAATGCATTCTTTAATGTCAAAGAGAACGACCGGCTGACCTCTTCGGTCTTCAGGCACGGCGCAGGTCACGGAGGTCACCAGCTTTGGTATCTTCACCCTGGTGTCATAAATCCACAGAACCAACTCGAGTAAATCACAGGTGCAGTGGAAGGGATTGCCGTGCAACCAGAGAGTCTTCAGGTAGGTCTCGCTGTCGGCCGGAAACGTGGATTGATTGATGGTTATCAGCCTGTTGAAACTGAGATCCAGCTTTTTCAGGTTCACCGCCCCCTTCAGAAACCCCCCGGGGAGCTCTGTGATCCTGTTGTACTGAAGATCAAGAAACATCAGCGAGGGAACGTCTCGCGACAGATTGCTGGATATGAAATATATGTTATTGCTGCTTAAAACGAGTTCGCGGAGCTGTGTGAAATTTCTTAACATTGACCACTGAATGCGTTTCAGGTGATTGTGACTCAGTATCAGTTTCTGAATGTTCTTGGGAAGATACGTGTAAACTTGATTGGTGATGTCTCTGATGTTGTTGTACGATATGTCCAGATAGGTCAGGTTGGTCAGTTTGTGGAAAATCCGGTGGTAGGTTTTGTCTCTCTTCCGCCATAACTTGCCTAGACTGTTGTCCTTGAACTGAAGCTCCTGGAGAGACCGACTGGACATGGTTTTGGTGGTGAGCGTGTTGATGCTGTTAAAACTCATGTTGAGAACTTTTAAAGAGGGCAGACGCTCGAGGAAGTTCAGATTGTGCGTGATGCCTTGCACGGTGAAATAATGCGGGTTGTAACTGAGGTCCAGCACTTCCAGATCCTGTAGCTCTGTGAAGGCGTCGTCGTATGCCAAGTCGATTTTGTTGTAGGACAGATCCAGATATTTGATGCCAGGAAGCGACGTGAATTCAGATCCGTTGGGGGCGGCAGCGAAACCATTTTTGGAGAGGTTGAGGCAAGAAATGTTCCCGTACAACTCGAACTGTTGAGGAGAGATGAAGAAGAGATTATTTCGACTCAGATCCAGCACGCGTCCGGCGGCGAAGCACTCTGGTTTCACCAGGCTGTTGGAGACCTCATATGCGTGATCCTTCTGGTGGCTGTAGGATTCTGCCAACGAGGGCATCTCGAACGAAGATCCCACATCTGGAGCGTGCCAATCTCGACCCTCTCGGTTTGCGGGTCGACTCTGCACCACCGGGTGAAGTCTGTTTTCCGAAAGATACAGCAGCTTCAAATGTTGCAACTGCAAGAATATTTTCGAGTCCGCGTGGACGATAAAATTAGTGCCAACATCCAACACGGAGAGGTTTTTTAGAGCTGACAGAGAGCGGAAGGTATCCGCTCCTATTTCTTGAAAAACCAAACCCTGGATGTGTAGGATCTCCAGCGAGGTCAGGTTGGAGAAACTGGATGACAGCGTGATGCTTTCGGGATAACTCTTCAGAGCGTAATTAAACGACAGATCCAGTTCCCTCAACAGCGGTAAATTGCTCAAGAAAGTGTGGTTGGCAGTAACAGCGCTTGACAAAAAGTTAAAGGAGAGGTACAGCTCCTCGAGCTTTGAAACACACACACACACACACACACACACACACACACACACACACACACACACACACACACACACACACACACACACACACACACACACACACACACAGTCTGATCCCTTATCTCTACACACACGTTTGTGTAGATGTTGTCTTTCTTCTAAATGAATAATTCATAGCACTGAAATGTCATAGATATCATTTTTCCTGAATGTGAAGTCTGGATTTCAGTTTCCGGTTTACTTTTGCATCGCCCATGTGCGTATTTCTCAAACAACTTAACATACCCAAACCACGACTGGTGAAAACCACAAAAGTCTTCATGCCGCAGTCTGGTCTCTAATAAAGGCTCATGTCCCTCTTTTCAAATCTTGCATGGTTTGACAAATGATTCATGTTTATAGCTCAAATGGTGTGAGCTCTTAAAGTGTAAGTTATCGGTTTGCTTCAAATGACTGATATTATGAGCAATAGTACCATAGTGTGTCATAACCTACAGTTGATTTTTATCCAGTAAGCTCTTGTCTTTACAGTTCTCTGCAGTGAAATAGATTTGAACACGCCGTTCCTCTGAAACTCTGGGGAATGTGGTTGTATTGACTCAACTTCTCTCCGGCTTAGATGCATCTCTGCTGGTGTTTTGCCCATCGCATCTGGAGGCTGTGATTTTGTACCACCTTTGAGATCCTGCAGTTGACACTCAAATGAAAATATCACTTTCATGTGCTTTCTTTAGAGAAACCAACCCCAGACCAGTACAAATAAATCCAGTTCTCTTCGTCGTCTTGGTCAACATCTTCGTCTTGGACCGACTTCTTGATCCAAGTCCACCTGAAACCACATTCAGTGTGTAACGATGATGTACCACTGGTTTATTTAGCAACTTGAGAATTTGTATTGATCGGAAATGAATTTTGTGGTTTTGTTTTTGGATGAGTGTGAGATGTTGGAGGGGGATGTCTGTGGTTTTAATAAGCTCGGCAGTAAAGCTCTAGTTAGTTGATGGTGACAGATGCCTGTAAGAGAAAGCACAATCCTCCAGGGTAAAAATAAATAGGAGCGTGCTGCAGTCTTTCATCTTTATACAGAATAAAGACTGACTTCAGCTGCTTGCTGATAACTAGAATAAAAGGCTTTTGGTATAGATTTGACATCGATGTGGTTCATTCGCTGGAGTTTATTTCTGATATGTTCTCGCAAAGCTTTTTAATGAAAAATCGGTCGAGCTGGTTTATGTTGGTTAAAACCAGTAACTTTAACTTGATTTCTGTGCAAAGATGCCGTGAAATGAAGACACACTCAGTCACAATCACCTTCTTCATTTTGTCCGTCTCTAGACACACCAGCTGTACAGATCACTTCATAATAACATTCAGATGGTATAGAGATGCAAATAAGATTATATAAATATACAATTTTATCTGCATCATGACAGCACTGAGATTACGCAGAACACCAAAGAAGATATTTTGAAGAACCCTGATAAAAACATAAGCCCCCATTGACTTGCATTGTAAAACCACTGAGAACAATATCTCAAAATATCTTCTTTTGTGTTTCAGTTTTATTCAGGTTTAATGTGACAGAGTTTTTATTTTTGGTGTTATTGTGCACTATATATGTTTAGTAGGGGTGTAACGGTACGCACATTTGTACCGAAACATCACAAGCTGTCACTGGAAAAATTCCAAACGAAGTCATCATTTCTATGCCCTACTCCCTTCGAAGGGCAGAGCCCTTGGAGTTTAGACTTTGGAGTGAACAGGTCATTTGCGTGCCATTATGTAGACGTTTGGAATGCACTTGGCAAAGGGAGCGACGTAATTTCCTCATTATCTTCAGCTGTCATGTTCCCGTGACAACGCAGCATGGTGTCCTTCAGCAGATGTCGCTGTTTTAATGGCATAACTTAAGCATAACTGTTAACTGTTTGCAAATAAACAATACATTTTATATTTTAAACCGTTGTATATATATTAGTGTTTATATATTATATAGCAACTTTTTAAAATATAATATGTATGTTTATTTGCAAACAGTTAGGACACAATGCTTCTTTGTCACAGGAACATGCCAGCTGAAGATAATAAGGAAATTATGTCGCTCCCTTTGCCAATCGCATTCCAAAACGTTTACATAATAGGCTTGTTCGACTTGATGCAGCGCCGCAAGATCCGACAGGCACATGACATCAATGTACTGCGAGAGCTATTTCAAAAATCACAAAAAGTGTGGTTTTGAATCGCTGTCGCGGTACGTCATCCGCCTGTCGGATCTTGTGGCGCCGCATCAAGTCGAACAAGCCTAATGGCACGCAAATGCCTTGTTCACTCCAAAGTCTAAACTCCAAGGGCTCTTCCCTTCGAAGGGAGTAGGGCATAGGAATGATGACAATTGGAATGTTACCCGTGACGGTTCGGTACGAATGCATGTACCGTTACGCCCCAATGTTTAGTCATTGTATTTGGCTTCTTTTGTGCAATTCACTTCAGTTCTGTTTCATTTGCACTCTTCATTCAAAGCATTGTGCATTCTGCTTTACTTACCTACTGTACATTTTTTCAGATTTTGACCCTGTCCAGCATTCGTTTCCCTCTCTCTTTTTGTTTCTCTCTCGGCTCTGTTTTCCGCTTCACAGATGCTGAGGGTCAAACCGGTTGCTGCTGGAAATAAGCTGTCAAAAGCTTTCACCTGTCTGTTGATGGATCTCTCTCTTCTCATTTCACATGCCCTATTCTCTCTCTTCATCATCTTTTATTATCACTCGCTCTCTCTGTCTTTCTTCATATGTGGATAGGGAACACATGCTTGCATTATGTCTTAAGGTATAAGATGAGATGCCGCTTATTACTGTCTGCCATATTCCTTTAGATCTTAGAAGGCTGACGGATCATTTTCTTTCTCACATTTTTTGGGGATAATACGAACATATTCTTGCTGAATGTTGCTGTTATTATGAGCACATAATTCTGTGTACTTCATCAATTCCATCTTTGAAAAGCCCCACTGATGTGGTCTACTCCTTTGAACACCTGTCTTTCTCTTGCCCCATTTCTCTCTCTCTCTCTCTCTCTCTCTCTCTCTCTCTCTCTCTCTCTCTCTC
>NW_026634510.1:0-3553 GCF_024868665.1 Triplophysa rosa
CGCACTCACTTCCTGAAGATGACAGAAGTAAAGGTAAATGCTTACCACTCTAAGATGTGTGCGTGTGTTTGTATTTGTACAGTACCTGTGTGTTGAGATGTTGGCTTTCTGGTGTCTGCATTGGCATCTGTAATCCTGTGTTCTTGGTCCATCTCAAATGTCCCAGTGTTTAAATTGCCATAAATGGACTCGGACATTTTGTTCAAATAAATAGGCCCAGTTGATTGTCTAAGTGATGGAAACGTCTCGCGTGATTCTGTTTAGGTGGACTGCACGACCCTGCTTTTTGAAACTCAACTTTAAGTAGATGCTAGTGAGGCCGAAGTATGTCAAAGTGCTTCAAAGGTCACATGATATCCAGTCTACTCATTTCTAATTTTATTTATCCATTGTGTGGTTTGGTGTCGGTTTTGAGCAGAGGTAGACATGAAGGCAGCTTTTAGATTCCCGTTCATATTAGAAGGTGTTATTTAAAGTAATGTGTGCGACTTTGCATTGTAAGCAACATAGCCAAACATGCTGGTACTATACAATATGCAACGCTGTGGTGGGGGGGTGCATCCTCTCTATCTTTAAATATGTCCTGTAAAAGGTTAAAGTGATAGTTCACCCAAAAATGAAAATTCTGTCACCATTTACTAACTCTCTTGTCATTTCAAACCTCTATGACTTTCTTTCTTCCGCAGAACACAAAATAAGTCATATAGAAGACTGTTGGTCACCGGCACCATTGACTTCTATTGGTTTTGTGTCCATGCAATAGAAGTAAGTTGGGCGCCGGCGTTGTTCGGTTACCAGCTTTCTTGAAAATATATTCTTATGTATTCTGCAGAAAAAGAAAGTCATACAGGTTTGAAATAACAAGAGAGAGTGAGTAAATGGTGACAGAATTTTGGGGTGAACTATCCCATTAAGGGCCACTAATTTTGAGCAAAGCAAGTAGATTTCAAGTTGTAATAAAGCAAATATATATAAAACGTGCAATTTGCTTATGTTAAAATTGCTTGCAAGGTCAACAACAACATCTCACAACATCTCTGAATAATCTGTGGTACTTTGCCATTAGTTGCTTTTGACGAACTTCCTGGTTGACACGGTGGTTAATGTGTTTCTGTGCTGATAAAACTAAACGAGTATCGCAATGTGCTTTCTAAGCAAAACCAATGCTGGCTGGTCTGTTTGCAGTTTTGAAACCAAATAGGGGCTAACCCTGAAGCCACTGGCCAGTTTGTGTCAAAAGATGAAGGAATGCTGTTCATGATAGTGGGTGGCCGGGTTGGCTTAAGAAAGGAACTAGTACATTCCTAAAGAAAATCTGTTTAAATCGGGGAAGACCGATTTCTGTAAAGTCATGTGCATGAATCACAGTTAAACAGCAATTAAACCTGACATAACTGTACAGTAACTTTCGTTTCTTATACTCAGATTGCACAATTTTTTTTTTGCGTTCGCTTCAGCAGTTTGCAAGTGCCTCGCCAAACTGTGTGTTGTGCCCCGCCCAAGAGAAGTGTCAGTCATAATCAATTGTTGATATGCTCTTTTTACTGGAGGGTGGAATTTCCCTTGCTTGAGTTGCCATATTGTTAATATTTTTTCACTCAGAAACTGCTCTTTAGTGTTTTGTGTCACTTTTCTCTTTTGTATTCTCCTTTTTATTCTCCTAAAATGTCCGAACACAAGAATTTGGAGGACTGAAACAGAAGTGTAGAAACCGAAGAGTAGAAACTGGGTTCATAAAATGCACAAAAATAAACAACTCTGTTCTATAAATAGATCACAGAAACTGTTTTTCAGAGTTTGGTTTTGGTCATGTAGACTGTACTGCGCGGTTGGCAGCAGGTACCACACAGACAGTATGTGAGGGCTCAAAGCGGTGTGACTTCTACTGTTAATATGTTTATATGAGGTAAACAAATGTATTTCAGTCATGACAGTTCTTTGGATTCTGTTTTAGCATGTTAATAGGTATGACCAGAGCCATTGAGAGAGAGAGTTGCGTCAACTCCGTTTGACTCCAAGGGAAGTTTTTTCACAGCAATAGCGGTTCATGGAGGCTCTCAATGGTTCCCGGAAGTTACTAGTAACGCATGGAGCTGCGGCTAAACAGACCAACTGAGGTTGAACTTATGTTGGCGCAACCCTCAATGGCTCTGGGTATGACATGAATGTCATTGTCATTGGCTACATGTTACCTGGAAAGCCAATCGGTTTGAGTCCTGCTGATGTCCAAGCTGATATGCTGGACTTAGCCTGGCCTTCGGCATCAGTCATGAACTAGGTCATTAATATTTATACATTTTTCTTGATGCATTGTATTGTTGTACATGACATACTGTAAAGTGTTTCAAATGTAAAATTCAAATTATTTGTAGTGAATTGACGAACAACACAAGGTACAGATATAAGAATCAACAAGTTGCATTTTCTGAAACAAGTGCATTTAATTTAATTTATTGGTGAATATCTTTTATTCTAAGTTGGGGAAACATACTTTGGACGGTAGATAAAATAGACTTTGTGGGATGGAAAAAAGATGGATGTCCACAGTTTACTTAATAAACATTTGTACTGTATCATCTAATTTTTTTCTCACACATAAATTTAAATGCATTAGTGCACACATAATCATCCCATCCTGATGAATCAGACACAGCACAGTTTTCATCACCTGCATTTCTGTTGGGTTCTTCAGATTTCCAGAAGCTGAAACAACAGATAAGTATTAGATGTTCAGTGGTGTTTTCTGTGTGATATGATACTGACTTTGAGAATCAATTATTGATAATAATTAAGTTAAATTTAGTGATTTCTCACCTATAGGTCAGTGTGCTGCCATCGACCCATTTCCATCTGCCCTCCTCATCACTGTCAGACAAACCAATCCAGAGTCTTTCTGTACCAGAAATTTTCTTAACAAAATCCTAAAATAAAACAACATAAAGTGCATATAGCTACTGTACTTGTATTTATTCCCCCCACACACTATCTTTCACTAACTTGTTCCTTTCTGTTGTTAATGATGACCAGATTTGTTCCTCTCTCTCTACAGTAACTTCTGCTCTCACTCCAGCTCTTCTTCTCAGATGAAATGAAGTAAAAACTGGACTCATGGAAAAGCCAAATATCTGTTAACACAACCAGTTCAGATATAAGTTTTATTTTCCCCATTCACACATACATACACAATTTATAACAGATTGAACCACAAAGATGTATGCATGTAGTTACCCGTTCCATGACAATTCTTTGGGTGGGCGTTTCTCTCTTTCTTTAACTGGTCTCTTTGTTTAGTTAGGTTGTTGTTCTGCGTTAGTAATCCATCCCTTTCTTTTGTCAAGTTTATTTTCGCAGTTAGTAGTTGGTTTTTCTCTTCTGTGAGTTTGGTTTTTTTGGTTAGTAGTTGGTCTCTGTCTTGTGTGATGTTTTTGTAGTTGATGTGAAACTGGTGATTGTTTGTGTAGATCAGGACACACAGCACTATGACTGCAGTCAGTAGAAGAACACACAGCACCACCAAACACACTAGAACTGATCTGGGACTTCTGTTCCTCAC
>NW_026634510.1:11595-20549 GCF_024868665.1 Triplophysa rosa
GGGCAAGACAGACGTTTAGGTGGGTTCAGCCCGCCCATGCCCATGCCTAGTGCCGGCCCTGATATAAACACAAAATGATGTCAAAATTCCCTTATAAGAAAGTATCCTTGTAAAAGTAGTGTGTTTTGTGAACGTAAACAGTTGGGAAACAAGAACGAGAGAATGAGATGGGGTGGAAGGGGTGACAACATTGAAAATGCATCCAGTTTGTTGTACGTTATTTGTATATTAAAACCAATGCATAATTCATTATTTATTATTAAGAACAGCGACTGATTATTATTAACGGTTTCAATAAATTTCATGAGACTAACTGAATGAAACTTAATGAATGAAATTAATTCAGTTTCTGGCACTGGCAAGGGTGGCACGCAAGGTAATGTTCATGGCTTCTTCCTATAGAAACTAGTGTCAAATTCCCAATAGCACCACCTGCTGTTTTGTAAGAGGAAGTTGCACATGCATTTGTGAGAAAATCTGCACGTTAACATTTGTGAGAAAATCTGCACGGTAACATTTGTGAGAAAAATCAAGCTGAGAGAATCTCATAAAAAGGTGAGACTTAAACACAGTACATTTATATGTTACACCTTTGCATTTTCTCTCGAATTGCATTATGTATTTGTAAAACGCTTTCTGTTTGTTTCAGAGTTTATTTCTTTTGCATAAGAGGTTGCGTTTGTTTGCAAAACGCTGGATTTGTTTGTTACGTTTAGGCACAATTTTCGCTCCATAGAAGTGACTTCACCTGATGTCTTCTGCACATTGCGTTGAGAAATAAAACTAATCCACAGTGTCTTCAGCGGCTCGGATGTCGGGAGTAAATGAAGACTTATGTTCAGTCTCGCATCCAACAACAAAGCACCTTGTTTGTTTACAAAACATACTTGTAGCTCACTGTAAGTAGTCCAGCGTGAAAACAATGGTGGAAAGAATACAACTCGATGAGGGCAGAGACAGTAGAGTCCATCAGCAGGCATAGGCAGGTGACGTCAGGTTACTAAGAGAATGCCAACAGCTCGTTCAAGAGGACAGTTGATGTTTATTGGGGATTTAAAAAAAATGAATCGATGGATTTTTATCATTCCAGGGTGGTTCTGTACACACACTCCTGACACACAGATATGTTCAAACAACATTTAAAAGTGCATTTTCTGGATTAGGGGGCCTTTAAATTCCACGATCTAAATTACTCACGGGATTACTTGTTTTTCACATCTCACACGGGGCGTGTCTTCACACAAATGTGCATGATGGGCGCGAATGTGCGTCTATTCACATCTTTACATTGATTTTGTAATCTACTGCAGGGCCGGTGCTACCTATAGGCAGAGCAGGCAGTTGCCAAGGACCTCAGGCTTGGAGGTGGGTCCTCCATAACTGTAACGTGTCTCCAACTTCGACGCACATAACATCAAACTACTGCAAGAGTGTTTCGAAAGCATGTACGCAGCAGTCTACTTGAGTCTTGGCTGCGCGCACCTGTCCTCACATGCAGCGCGATGTCCCCGCATATCTCTTTTACAGTCTTTGGCGTTGTTTGGCATCACAAAAGATTAGTATTTTTACGCGTTTTAAAACGCTTGCCCATTTAAACTTTCTATCGATTTCTCACTCGAAGTGCGCGCAATGATACAAGCAAGTTATCGTGTCTTTTAATGCGTCTTATATACTGTGAAATACAAGGCTATGTCAAAAACACATGAAAACAGTCCGTTGTGTCTTCAATGAAAGTAAACATTCGGATCTATATCACTTTATCTCTGCTTCGCTTTGTGTCCTGATCACTCGGATAACAACCGGCTGCATTGCATGATCTCTTACGTATAGACTAAAAACCTGCTGCTGTTTTTGTTGTCAATGTTAATGAAACAAAAAAAGACAAAATCATGAACTGCTCTTGACTAAGAAGTTTTGTATCTTTAAATCAGTGTGTTTATTTAATTCATACAGAGAAGAAGCCACGTTTCATTTCTACATTATTCAGTTTCTTTGTTAAAATGCTACAGGACTGTTAAACAGACGCACAGTATCTGATAGTAAAATTAAATGGTGAAATAAGATTTTGTCGACCTCTACTTTGGCCTAAATAGTCTGTCATTCTTTCTTTTTAAGTGGAAGTGGAACACATCTACAGTATCACTATACACTTGTCCACCAGCCAAGACAGGCAGCAAAAAAACTAAACGTACGCCCTATAGTCCAAGAGAATAAACACTTTTTGCAGCTGACTGATTTTTAAGTCATTAAAATTGTGCTTTTTCCTCGTTTTAAATATATACAATACAGTAGGCTAAACTCATACAAAAGAGTGGAAAATTAATGGCTGTAAAATGATGGCAAAAAAAATCTCGACTGCCCTAAAATTTGATTTAGAGAAATTTTAAATTGAAACAGACTTTTTAATAATATCATTAACGTGTTAAAATTGTTACATTTTTACAGTATAATAAAATACTTTATTTATTCTAAAAGGTGGAGGGGATGGGGTGCTGTGAGGGCCTCCAAAATAAATTTTGCCTAGGGCCTCCAAGTGTATAGAACCGGCCCTGATCTACTGACACAAATAATTCAATTGACTTTCACTTTTCTAGGTGCAGGCTCTAGCTGTACTGAAACACTTAATTGATAACAAAATAGAATTTTCTTATTATATTTTTTATCTCAAACCTCTGAAGAAATATCAGTTTGTGGTAGGAATAAATATTACGTAAACTTTTGTACATTCTGGTCATTTCAGCGTGTTCCACCTAAGAAGCCTTCACATTTTTCTCACAGATGTACACGTTTTCTAAAACTGCATAAAAATCTCATAAAGCTACTAATCTGAGATACTTCGTTATCAGTGCCTGCGGATTTAAGTTCTTGAAACTTTGATTTTGTAGACAGCATTTGTCTTTTATGCCTAAACCTCTTAACTCTTGCCCGTCTGCTGAGTGAGTCAATGAGCTTGACGTGTGTAATGTAGTCAAGTGTAATGTAGTCAAAACTGGATTGATAGTAAATACATTCATCTGTAAACACAAACTGCTAAATCTTCATTTATGACCACACTGAACTATACTAGTAGATTGTTTACAAAATGTGTTTACTGCATCTTTGTAATCGTTCAAGATTACCGTGCAGATATTTCAGTAGTTCATTTTTTGTCTGATTAAGCAGTTTATTTTGTTCAGTAACATTATTGCACTTGGCTCTTAATTCGTCTTTGTCTTGTGTGATTTTGTTGTTGATGTGAAACTGGTGGTTGTTTGTATAGATCAGGGGGCCCGTTTCAATAAGGAGGTTCAACCAACACCGACTTAAAATGTGAACTCTGAGTTGATTTACACCGAGATGCGAAACTTTGAGTTTTTGGTTTCAGAACAGCTGATTTGAGTTAGTTCTATCAACTCTGGGTAGACTTACCTTGAGTAAAGCACATGCACCACTACTACGACAAGCCATGATCAATGGAGCTCCGATATGACGATTCACCATGGCAACGGCACCAAGAAAAGCAACATGGCGGCAGAAAGCATACAATGGATTTACTAATGTGCTGAAAATGTTTAAATTTATAAATAGATAAATCTACCAATAAACAAATAAATGAATTAGTAAATAAAATGGAAATAATAAAAAAATCTTATGTTCTCACTCCCCATCAATGCTCTTGTGATGATGAGTGTGAGATGTCATGGTGTATAGGACACTTGTTAGGGTGTCAGACTCTCGTGTCAGTTTCAGACTGCTCATCGGATCGAACCCTGCTCGGAGCAGATGTAAGTTGGAATGACTGCACGTCTAAATTAATTGTTTATTACCTTTGTCGCTTCATTTCATTATGTCTGTATTTATTCATTTCTTTATTTGTGCACTTTATTTATACACTTTATTAAGTCATTTCTCATCCTCCATAGAAAACTACAATTTGTGAGAAAATGTAAGGGAAAGAATGTGCTCTGATGTAATGCACGGCCACGATGGCTGATATTATTGATGTAAGGATGAATGAGATATGTTTTGATATATCTAATTCACTGTAAAGAAAAATGGTACAGTTTTAATAAAAATGCACAGGGAAATTACAAAATTCCACTCGGGTCCTAAATTGCTCTCCTGAAATCAAATGACATCCCTATGAATTAATGCAGCCTCTTCACATACAGGATCCTCTATAAAAGCACATATGACATATAAGTCACTGAGTGTCTGTGTGATCAAATGTGTGCCATGAATGACTGAATGAATGAGTTACACCACTTGCGCTTTAAAAGTGGGAGGAGATGGAAATAAACTCTGGGTTTACCAAAGAAAACCTGCTCCCGACCAGGTTAGGTTCACACTAAGTTACTATGGTTACTGACTCTGAGTATAAGTGACCTCTCTTTTAGAAACGGGCTTGAGTTACCCCGCTTTCTCGGGTTTGACATACCTCCCATTCTGAAACGGAAAACCCCGAGTTTCCCTCATTTCAGGGTTGATATACTCAGAGTTTTCACTAAACCTCCTTTCTGAAACGGGCCCCTGGAGTATACACAAGACAACGGTAACAACAATACCAGACAACGATGGGGCAAACAGAGAGAGTATATATAGGCCACTGGTGATGAGGAGATTGCTAACAGGTGTGGGGATTACAGACACGAAACAGGTGGAGGAGTGTGGAAAGTGAAGTCCTTGGGGAAAACATGGGGAGAGACAGAGGGAACCGTGACACGATCAGTGTAGTAATAGTCTTTTGCTTCAGAAAGATGAATCAGGGTTGTTATCTTCTTAGCAGATTTGTTCTGTAAGTTCAATAAATCTAAATAATAGCATCAGACAAAAAACTGTACCTTAAAACTCTTATGTGTGGCTTTTTCCTCTGTTTATTACATGTACATTTAGTCATGTAGCAGATGTCTTTATCCAAAAAGGCAAACAATGGAAGCAATGAGTGCAACACAAGGGCAACAATTCATAGGTGTTCAGCACACTACACAGTTGTGTAATGATTAGTTAATGCTCTTCTCACAGATCCATTTATAACCACTATCACATGAATAATCATACCACACTGATGTATAAGACACAGCACAGTTCTCTCTTCTTTGACCATCAGGTTCATGATACCGCCAGGAGCTGAGACAACAGATGAGCATTAGATGTCCAATGGTGTTTTCTGTGTGTTTTCTGACTGTGAGAATCATTTATTGATAATAATCTGTTACATTTAGTGATTTCTCACCTATAGGTCAGTGTGCTGCCATCAACCCATGTCCATCTGCCCTCCTCATCACTGTCAGACAAACCAATCCAATGGTTCTCTGAATCAGAAATCGTCTTAACAAAATCCTGAGAAGAACCAAAAAATTAAACAACTACTCACCCCCCCCCACACACACTCACTTATCTTTCACTCACTTGTTCCTCTTTGTTGTTAATGATGATCAGATCTGCTCCTTTTTCTTCACAGTATCTTCTGCTCTCAGTCCAGCTCTTCTTCTTAGATGAAAAGTAGTACAAACTAAATTCATAGTATTTCCATCCCTCTGTAAACACAAACAGCTCATCTGCTAAATTTATGACCACACTGAACTATACTAGTAGATTGTTTACAAAATGTGTTTACTGCATCTTTGTAATCGTTCAAGATTACCGTGCAGATATTTCAGTAGTTCATTTTTTGTCTGATTCAGCAGTTTATTTTGTTCAGTAACATTATTGCACTTGGCTCTTAATTCGTCTCCCTCTTGTGTGATGTTTTTGTAGTTGATGTGACACTTGTGATTGTTTGTGTAGATCAGGACACACAGCACTATGACTGCAGTCAGTAGAAGAACACACAGCACCACCAAACACACTAGAACTGATCTGAGTCTTCTGTTCCTCGCACACTCACTTCCTGAAGATGACAGACATAAAGTTACATTTTCTCTATATTTTTGCTTATCCATTTAAAAAAACTATAGATTGATTATGACTAAACATGCAAACTCTGGCTTTACTATTTATTCACTTTAAAAACAGAAGTACCTGTCTGCTGCTGTGGGTGTTGTGTGTTTGTATCTGTCCTGAAGTCATGATCTTTGATAGAATCTGCACTCTCATAAATATCCACCGTCATCTCCATTTTGTCTCTCTTTCTTCCCTCAGTCCTGATAACGGTGCTGTAAATTACTTCAGACATTCTGCCTCTTTAACGGCAAAATACTATAACATGTTCCCTGTCGCTCCTCTGTAGATCTGTTCAGTTTGGCAATGCTCTTCCTCTTTTGATAACTATTGGAAACATGACAAAATCGTGAATGCACAAGGACCGTCAATGCTTAAAGTTTTTTGATGTTGTTTCAGTTCTGATGTAACCCACTTTCATTGCCTCAATGCACAGTGTGTGTGTGTCAAAGAAATACTCATGTATGGTATGTTGACATTGTTGTATATCTTACAACAGAACTGAAACTACAAGTTACCGTACGGTGGTGATGCAATCAGACGCATTATTATGCAAGTGAAAGTGTCTGTAATGTCCTTTGTGTTGAAATCTTTGGCTTTGAAGTAATGCTGTAATGCTGTTCTAAATGACAAATGATCCTCACACGCCATTGTATTGATTGATTTAGAACAACGTTTATTTTCGCTTTGCTTAATAGCATCACAAGTATTACTAAAATCCGTCCAAATACATATGCATATATACAGTATACACTACTGGTCAAAAGTTTTACACTATACTCACTTCATGTTTCTTCACATTCTAGAAATGAATAGTAAGCTTATCAAAACTGTGGAATAGCACAATAAGGAATAACACAAAGAGAATTATGTTGCGACTAAAAAATCTGAAAAAGAAAACGTGTTATATTTGATCATCTTCAGTGTAGTCATATTTTGTCTTTAATTGGCAGAAATGTTTTCTTTTCTTGAAGTGTTTTTACACAATATTGAAGTAGTCCAAGTTGTCCATTTCAAAAACATTTTTACTGTAAAGAATTTTAGTTTATACTGAAAAAAAGTTTTTATTTGCTCAATTACATTACGAGAGAGAGAGAGAGAGAGAGAGAGAGAGAGAGAGATTTTAGTTACTGAAGTGTGTTGGATGTACTACTATAAAGAGCACATACAAAAATAGGCTGATAGCTAAGAAATAATCAAACATGAATTAATTACAATCCAAATCTCTTGGTGTGTTTTACTGTATGTACACAAAATTGATATACAAGAAAAGCATTGTTAAACTTTTAAACCCCTCTCACAAATCCATACAAAAGTGTAATTACATGGATAATCGGCCCAATTAAAGAGTGATANTTGGTTGCTGTGTTGTATGGGTCGGTCTGCCTCTGTTGTTATGTCATGTGGTTTTATGGTATCGGTACAAACAAATAAAACCACAGTCATCTCATCTCTGTCCATCATCAGTTTATCTGCAGCATTTATCTCTTTGGTTTTGAGAGGGAAGATTTTCACTGCCAAAAACAAATGAATGTAGGAAAATGAAAAGTGAAGTCTCGGTAAAAACGAAGAAGCTTTCAGAATGCAGCGTAATAGTGTGAACTTGAAAATAATGTTACATCCAGAATGTGAACAAAATAAGGTTAAAAAGGAATTGCAAAGCAGATGTATCCACACAGTTACTCAAATGAGTTTTAGAATATTTCATTCACCTTTATATATTTTAGGCATCACACATTGTAAAGGAAGGCACACTATTGTTGTGGATCTTAAAGATTTGTTTTGGCATGAATCTATAAACATTCCATTTTAAACTCATAATTACATTGTATTGTATTCTTGTCAAACACAATCTTAAACTGATGTGATCTGTATTCAGATTAACCTGTAGGTTATTTTAATTAGTTGAATATTTTCAAATTAATATGCCTAAAGCCATTTTTTATTTCTACATATTCACAAAAATATGTTCTTAATCTTTTTTCTAATGAAAAACGTCTTTAATACAAGAAAAATGTAGTTAAAACTGGTTTTGTTTGATTAACCTCATATGTTGTTAAATGTAAATGCAAAAAAACAACATTTATCTGTTTTATCTAAAGCAACTTGAAAATAAGAGAGCATTTTACAGTTTTTCTAAATCATATTTAATCAATATTTAAGTCAACAGAATTATTTTTCAAGCTAAAACACAACAAATGCATTTATGCAATATATAAAATTAAACATGAATAAAAATCTTATTTTTTGCTTTGAAACTGATTGAAAATTTAAAAGTACCATAGATAAGAAGGTTTAGTTGTGGTCCATCAGTATCTATTCTTCGTTACTGGTAACATTGACCGTCCTGCATACTATACCAAATAGAAAGGTGCATATGACCTCACTGCACACCTCCAATAATCTGGGTCATAAGGTATTATTCAGCTTCCTGTGAGCTGAGCTTGCTGTGATATGTGTTTTTCCTGTTTCACGCATTTTTATGAGCTTTTCTACAAGTTATGTGAAGGCAACCCTTTTATATCATAAAGCACTTTTTTAGTCTTGAATGAAAGTAGTAATTCTAAAGAATTCAGTAATTGTAATCTGTTTAGTGATTATTCTGTATATATTTTGCGCTGAGCTGAACTTGGTTAAAGGTCGACTCAGTATTTCCTGTTGTGACAGACTTCTGAGAGGGAGTGCAAAACTGAACTATAGGAAGTTTGTTGCTTTCAAGTTTGGGATCTTCACGGAAGCTTACTATTATGTCAAAAACGTTCTTAAAAAGTAAAGTCTGGATGTTTAGGAACTGTTTATTGTAAAATGGTGTAATAAAACAAGTCATTTAAACAGTAACAGGCAGAAGATTTGATGTTTCAGGTTTTAGCATTAGCTTTAGCATACAGTATACATTTTGTGTTGTGTTGTAGTTAACTTGAAGATAACCTTGAAGAAGCTCCAACAGTTTATTTTTCTCCTGCTTTATCTGTTCACATTGCATATTGATATTGTTGTAGTTGACTCTCAGTTCATCTCTGTCTTCTGTGAGTTTG
>NW_026634510.1:21047-25133 GCF_024868665.1 Triplophysa rosa
TTGGTTGCTGTGTTGTATGGGTCGGTCTGCCTCTGTTGTTATGTCATGTGGTTTTATGGTATCGGTACAAACAAATAAAACCACAGTCATCTCATCTCTGTCCATCATCAGTTTATCTGCAGCATTTATCTCTTTGGTTTTGAGAGGGAAGATTTTCACTGCCAAAAACAAATGAATGTAGGAAAATGAAAAGTGAAGTCTCGGTAAAAACGAAGAAGCTTTCAGAATGCAGCGTAATAGTGTGAACTTGAAAATAATGTTACATCCAGAATGTGAACAAAATAAGGTTAAAAAGGAATTGCAAAGCAGATGTATCCACACAGTTACTCAAATGAGTTTTAGAATATTTCATTCACCTTTATATATTTTAGGCATCACACATTGTAAAGGAAGGCACACTATTGTTGTGGATCTTAAAGATTTGTTTTGGCATGAATCTATAAACATTCCATTTTAAACTCATAATTACATTGTATTGTATTCTTGTCAAACACAATCTTAAACTGATGTGATCTGTATTCAGATTAACCTGTAGGTTATTTTAATTAGTTGAATATTTTCAAATTAATATGCCTAAAGCCATTTTTTATTTCTACATATTCACAAAAATATGTTCTTAATCTTTTTTCTAATGAAAAACGTCTTTAATACAAGAAAAATGTAGTTAAAACTGGTTTTGTTTGATTAACCTCATATGTTGTTAAATGTAAATGCAAAAAAACAACATTTATCTGTTTTATCTAAAGCAACTTGAAAATAAGAGAGCATTTTACAGTTTTTCTAAATCATATTTAATCAATATTTAAGTCAACAGAATTATTTTTCAAGCTAAAACACAACAAATGCATTTATGCAATATATAAAATTAAACATGAATAAAAATCTTATTTTTTGCTTTGAAACTGATTGAAAATTTAAAAGTACCATAGATAAGAAGGTTTAGTTGTGGTCCATCAGTATCTATTCTTCGTTACTGGTAACATTGACCGTCCTGCATACTATACCAAATAGAAAGGTGCATATGACCTCACTGCACACCTCCAATAATCTGGGTCATAAGGTATTATTCAGCTTCCTGTGAGCTGAGCTTGCTGTGATATGTGTTTTTCCTGTTTCACGCATTTTTATGAGCTTTTCTACAAGTTATGTGAAGGCAACCCTTTTATATCATAAAGCACTTTTTTAGTCTTGAATGAAAGTAGTAATTCTAAAGAATTCAGTAATTATCTGTTTAGTGATTATTCTGTATATATTTTGCGCTGAGCTGAACTTGGTTAAAGGTCGACTCAGTATTTCCTGTTGTGACAGACTTCTGAGAGGGAGTGCAAAACTGAACTATAGGAAGTTTGTTGCTTTCAAGTTTGGGATCTTCACGGAAGCTTACTATTATGTCAAAAACGTTCTTAAAAAGTAAAGTCTGGATGTTTAGGAACTGTTTATTGTAAAATGGTGTAATAAAACAAGTCATTTAAACAGTAACAGGCAGAAGATTTGATGTTTCAGGTTTTAGCATTAGCTTTAGCATACAGTATACATTTTGTGTTGTGTTGTAGTTAACTTGAAGATAACCTTGAAGAAGCTCCAACAGTTTATTTTTCTCCTGCTTTATCTGTTCACATTGCATATTGATATTGTTGTAGTTGACTCTCAGTTCATCTCTGTCTTCTGTGAGTTTGATGTTGTTGGTTAGTAGTTGGTCTCTGTCTTGTGTGATGTTTTTGTAGTTGATGTGAAACTGGTGATTGTTTGTGTAGATCAGGACACACAGCACTATGACTGCAGTCAGTAGAAGAACACACAGCACCACCAAAGAACTGATCTGGGACTTCTGTTCCTCGCTGAGGGCAACAAACACACAATACTGTTAATCTTTTTGTCCAAAAAGCACATAAACTGTACATGTGCCTTTAAATACAAACGAAGAAACATATTGTTGGTACCTGTGAGTTGAGGTGATGGTGAGGTATCAGCGATGTGTTTTCCTCTTATAGCATCTGCATTGATATACTGTAGATGCCGGTGCTGTCCATATCAGTGTTGCAGTTTATATGTTTCATTCACTGTATCAGTGTGATCAAGATAGTAACAGTCCAGCAACTAGTAGTGAATACTACTGTACAGTTTGTGTTTATGTGGAAAATTTTCATCTAGAAAGGAACGTGATTGCAGAAATGCTTCCAGTATTTATGCATAAAGGAACTTCACGACAGAATGCCACGGTCCATTTTAATATATTATAGGATGAGCAGACTTCCCAGTTTCATGAGTTGTTTCCTGATTTCCTGACAATTATTTAACAAATATCATCATCAAGAGGTTTGGCTGTATTAAAAATGATAAAATCCTTTGTGTCCTTCAATCAATCCCCCCACTCCCTTCCTTTAATTTGTGCATTTTTAAGATATTTGTTCATGTTGACACTGGCTGATATACGTTTTTTATTATTTTGCTTTTGTTTTGAACGAATTAATGAGCAGTGCAGAGCTTGCAGAAATTTTGCAATGTTGGGCTTAAAGGGATAGTTCACCCAAAAATGAAATTCTGTCATCATTTACTCATTTACTTACTTTTACCCCCTCAGGTTGTTTCAAACCTGAATAAATTGTCTTGTTCTGGTGAACACTAAGGACGATATTTGGAAGAATGTCTGTATCCAAACAGATCTCATACCTCTTTTATTGCCATAGGGGGAAAATAAATAGTATAGGAGTCAATGGGTTTATTTGGGGTTTTTATTCCAAATTTAATTCCTATACATTACTGTTATTTCTTTGCTTAGATAGGTTTACTATTATTAAAAGTGGTGAAAATTAGTGATTATAAACTTTTGATCCGAAATGCTATATAGTGAAGAAACATTTGTGTAGTGGGAATAGTTCATTATTAAAGGTTTATCTGTTTATTGTACAAATCAACATAAGATACATTAAAAGAGTTGATGTTTCAAGTCTGTTTTAGCATTCATTTTCACTGTAATGAGTCATTTTGAAAATAATTTCTCACAGATCCATTTAAAACCATAATTGCATGGATACATAGCCCACCCTGCTGTAGTGGATAAAATGCAGTCTACTCTGTTTTTGGTAACATTGGGTTCTCCAGACCTCCAGAAGCTGAAACAACAGATGAGCATTAGATGTTCAGTGGGGTTTTCTGTGTGATATGAGACTGACTGTGAGAATCATTTATTGATAATAATCAGCTATATTTAGTGATATCTCACGTAAAGTTCAGTGCGCTGCCATCAACCCATTTCCATCTGTCATCCACAACAAAGTCGGACAAACCCATCCAGCTGTTGTAACTACCAGGCGTTTTCAAAATAAAATCCTGAAAAGATGAAATGCTGGGACGTTTATTAACTAATATTTTGACCGATTTTAGCATGTCAAAGAGTCCCGTTGTTTACATGCCAAACACTTGACTCATCCATAAGCAAAGGCACCGAAATCTTGTATCCTCATATCTGATCTTCTTTTTGATTGGTCACCCTTAACGTCTGTCTGTAAGTTTTTCTAATATTAAAGCAACGAAAAGTATAAAGAAGTGCTACAGTAAGTGACTAAACTAAGTGTGCTGCACACATTTTGGAGCGTTTCTGCCTTAAACACGTGTTCTCTGCTTGTTTGCTAATCAACAGTAAATAAAGAACTGTTTTGTGTGTGTGTGTGTGTATTTACAGCATTTTCTATAGCTAGCCACACACAGTTATCTTTCACTCACCTCTTCCTCTCTGTTGTCAATGATGATCAGATCTGCTCCTCTCTCTCTACAGTATCTTCTGCTCTCAGACCAGCCCAATAACTCAGATGAAATGAAGTAAAAATGGGATTGATAGTAAATCCATCCATCTGTAAACACAAACAATTCAATTATTAAATTGTGATCCACATCCACACCAAGTTCTTTTATGCCCACACGAAACGTACCCATTTTTCCGAGACTCGTCTGAAGTTCAGCTTTCTCCCGTTTTAGCTGATCTCTCTCATTGGTCAGATTTTCACATTTGGAAAACAAATTTGTTTTGTCTTCAGTCAGACCGTTGATCTTGAGTATTAGCTGATCTCTTTCTAGATTGGGCTTCAC
>NW_026634511.1:0-24426 GCF_024868665.1 Triplophysa rosa
TTTTCTTTGTGACTCTTTATATGTGTGTGTGTTTATCTAGATAATTTACGACTCCAACCCCCAACTTTCTCTGTTTTCTTTGTTTGCCCCAGTACTTTCCACTGAGTGAAATAGAAAGCACATGACCAAAACACACAGCTTAATGAAACAAATGAAAGAAAACACTTATTGATTATATTGATATTTAAATCATACTTTTATCTAAAAAATATTCCCACAGTTTCTATGAGGTTACAGATGTGCTCAGCCTTTGCTGCTTTTAGTGCCTTTTCATAACAGTTTGCACTCTCTTTTCACGCAATTTTAAAGACCTCAAATTGGGTTTATTTCCATTTGCACTCCAGTTTACGTGTTTCTCTTTTAAGGGTTGGAGTGTTGCTATTGTACCATGGTGCTACGTTTTTCTCATTAATCTTTTTTGACTTCATAGGTGCGACAGCTTCTAATGTATTAGAGAAAATAGTGCCCAATTTGCTGGTCATGTCATTGAGCGATTCTGTATTTATTGTTATGGTTATTAAAGGAGTCAGATCTGGCAAGCTCTTTGCAAAACTATCTTTAGTAGTCGAGGTAATTGTTCTACCCTGTCGATAACGAGTTAAACGGCTGATTTCTGCAGTGCGCAGTGTACATGTTATAAGATAGTGATCAGTGACATCGTCGCTTTGAGGTATAATATCTATATTGGTTAGATTGGCTCCGTGAGATATAATCAAGTCTAGTGTATGATTAAATCGATGAGTGGGTCCATTGATGTGTTGTGTTACTCCAAAAGAGTGTAGTAGCTCTGTAAACGCCACTGCTAATGCAGGGGCATAGCCAGAACTTTTTTTTAGAGGTGGCCAGGTAAGACCCAGTGATTTTATTACGGTGACCAAAAAATCCTTACAGACAGAAATTCTTTAACTTCTAGTGTAATTTACACCAATTCTTCATTACACATAGTTTGCTGGTCAAAAACATACACAAATAACATAAACAATTTATTTGCAATGCTTTCATGTGCTAATATTATTTTAAAATAATTTGCTAGCTATCATTTGCAGTAAGTTAGCATTTTTTATAGAAAATAAACATTGCAGTACCCCAAATTAAACTTTCGCGAAAATGTAATTAATGAATGAAATCCAGTTAAACAAGACTGATTTTACTGACCTGATCCTTCTGCTCACGATGAACTTCCATGGTACACAGACCAGTGGCGTAGCCAGAATTTTGTTTTTGAGGGGGCCTGTCTGTAAATGAGGGGGCCATTTTGTATATGTATATAGCCATTTATATTTTTCTATTACTAAACTGATTCACCTATATTATACAGCACATTTCACCATTTTAACTAACTTAAACATAGCCCAGCGGTTCTTAATCCTGGTTCATGCTGATTTAAATCACCAGCTCGTTAGAAGAGCGCTCCATGAATAAACTGTGTTCCTATTGACATGGTCCCTACACAGTGTTCACTGCTCTCTACTCCCTGCACACAGGAAATCAGCTGAAGTTACTTCTGAAGTTAACTTCAGTTCAGAACACGAATTTGCGCTACACGATTTCTTGCAGCGTCTTCACACAGGGACAAAACTTACTATGGAAATTTGAAGGGTTATTTAATCGCAATCGTGAGATTTGCGTAGTAGTCACGATTCGTGCACTTCAATGCCTTTTATGTCCACTTCGCAAACCTCTGAAGCGGTTCTGAAGCGGTAAGAGAAGCATACAAAATATGCAGAGCGGGGGGTCGTAAAGATCAGTATTGAACCGCAGTAGCTCAGCGGCTACCAGTCAAACCATTGGCTTACCTTTTACATGACAATGCGGAGTGTTCGAGATTGAGAAAAGTTTCTGTTGAGAAAAGTCTTTCGACACTACAAGAAGTCATATGCAGTGTAATCGTTATGGTTGGATTAGGGCAGTCATGGCCGAATGGTTGCCGGTTCGATTCCCAGGGCCGGCGGGTAACGACTGAGGTGCCCTTGAGAAAGGCACCAACCCCCTACTTGCTCCCCGGGTGCTGCAGTGATAGCTGCCCACTGCTCCGGGTGTACGTGTGTTCACCACTTGCTGTGCGTGTGGTCACTACTCTCTGGATGGGTTAAATGCAGAGGTCACATTCACTTCACTTCACTAGTGTGCACCCGCCATCGCAGCATATAAATTAAACTCTTGGTGCAAAAGATACTACGCACAACACGTGACATAATTAAACCAATAACTTTGAAAACAGCGAAGAGCACTGATTGGTCGATCAACCAGAGTAACAAATCAACAATTCCTTATTTTTTATTTTAAGAAATCAAAGATCTGAGGCGGCCGTACATGTAAATCGTGTACATGTACGGCCCCTCGTGGCTACGTTACTGACACAGACAGTACACTGTCACGAAGCGGTTAGCAGCTGTTCAGCTATAGCGCTCAGACTGTTTGCATCAGTGCATGACATCATATTTATGCGAGAGTAATGTTCTCGCGTTACTTTCAGTGCATACGCTAAATGATCTGAGCAGCACTCCGCATCCGTAAACTCCGACACATCTTAAAACTGCTTCGCACAACAGAGGTGGCCAGATAGGTGGCCATCCATCATTCAGGGGTAGCCGTGGCCACCCGTGGCCACCATGTAGCTACACCCCTGTGCTAATGCATCGTTAGCACTATCTACGTGGATATTAAAAACTCCGACAATTAGTACTTTATCAACGTTAACCAATAGGTCCGATAAGATGTCTGCAAACTCTTTCAGAAAATCAGTGTAGGGACCAGGGGGTCTATACACAGTAGCCAATGTAAAATAAAGCAATGGTTTTTTACTTTCGTTTGGAACAATTATGTTCAACGCAAGCACTTCAAATGATTTAAATTTATGCTCTGTTCTCTAAGTTACAGTAAGAAAGTCTCTAAAGATTGTTGCGACACCACCACCTTGACCAACCAGACGTGGCTCATGCATATAACAGTAGCTTGGTGGGGTACACTCATTTAGGCCGTAATAATCATTTGGTTTAAGCCAGGTTTCGGTAAGGCAAAGTACATCAAAACTGTTGTCTGTGATCATTTCATTTACAATAACTGCCTTTGAATTTAGTGATCTAATATTAAGTAGGCCGAACTTTATGAGTTGGTTTTGGTCGTTTATTACATTGTCTTCAGGTTTAATCACGATCAGATTTTTTTGCCTAATTTATTTTGTAGTATTATTCGGGAGACAGATACGGTCTCTATGCATTTGGAAGCAGTAACATTTATAACAGTTGAGTGGGAGGAACACAGACTATGGTTAAAGTTTTGACTTACCGGTGGGAGACGTAGTCAAACAGTGCATAGCGTCTTTGAGATGTTGTCAGACAGAAGATCCGCTCTGATGCTGCTGGGGTGCTGGCTGTCAGGGCGGAAGAGCCTAGGTCGCTCCCAGAACAGATCAAAATTATTAACAAAGAGCAGCTTCTGTTCAATACACCATGACATCGACCATTTATCTAGCGCAAATAGTCTACTGAACTTTTCATTCCCTCGTCGGTAGGTAGGAAGCGGCCCAGATACGATTATCCTCACCGTGGGCGATGCGATGCGTACCGTCTCGATCAGACTCCTGAAGTCCCTCTTCAGGATCTCCGACTGCCTCATCCTGACGTCATTCACCCCCGCGTGCAGCACAACAGCTCCGACGTTAGCATCATCCTTCAGGATCGCAGGTACAACACTGCTGGTTATTCTTAGTTATAGCCAGTGGTGTAAAGTAACAAATTACAAATACTCAAATTACTGTAATTGAGTAAATGTACTTTTACTTTTACTTGAGTACATTTTTAGTGCTGTATCGGTACTTTTACTGCGCTATTTTTCCTCACATTCTCGTCGCTACTTTATATGTTTAATTTTCATGTGATTGGCTAAGGAGAATGCGTTTGCGGACACAATACGGAGGCTCGTCCAAGATATGGAGAAATATTGAGTTCCTGTATTACTCCGTTTGCCAAGTGTCATCCAAACGGCTATATCATGAGGTAAAATTGTCCATCTCTCTCCAAAGTCTCTACATCAAGTGCTCTGCCCTTATAAGTGAGTAGGGAACATATGCGATTGGAATGCATGCGAAGCAGTTTCAAAATGTGCATTACCAGTTATAATCGATTCGATCGATTCGCTTAAATAAGACGTCATTAATACATCGAAAGAAGCCGCAGGGATTAGTTTTATGTTGCCTCTATCTGTATTTTGAACTTTTAAAGACATGAACCTGTTGACTTGCATTTTATGAAAAGCCATTGATTACAACTCCAGGTAAAAATATTTATTGTTCTACCTAAGAAATAATGCCACATACGTCTTGGATGGCTTGAGGTTGAGTAATTGATCAGCCAGCTCCTCTTCAGATATTACTGTTAATGCTAATATGAGTTGTATCCAGTTATATGCTTTATCAGTAAGGTAAATATGTGTTTTGTTAAAACTAAAAGTAACAAGTAACTAGTACTCTGAGTAGTTTTTAAGAAGAGTAGTTTTTACTTTTACTCAATTACTTTTTTAACACCAGTACTTTTACTTGTAATTGAGTACAATTTCAGCAGTGTAACAGTACTTGTACTTAAGTACAAATGTCCAGTACTCTTTCCACCACTGGTTATAGCAAATTCAATTACATATATAACAGTCCATTAGAAACTCATAAAAAGCAATGTTTATGGCTACACACGCGAAGCGTTAATGTGTAACATTACTTTAATTTAGAGAAAACACATTTTCTTGAGTATCTTCACTTATAGAAAGCAGTGTGCATGGTTTGTAAACATGGGTTTGTCTTGGGTACTTACACTTATAGAAAGCAGTGTGCGTGGTTTGTAAATACGTGACCGGTTTGTCATGTGTACTTTCGCATATACTGTAGATGACGTTTTTCACACTCATCTCCCGCCACCCTCCACTTTTGTTATTTCACCGGTGAAACCACGGGACATGATCGCGGGTCTGACCCCCGAAAGCCGGACCAATGGGGACCGGAGCACCTACGCGAATGGCCCCAGGGGAAACAGGTATGCTTATGGAAAACAATGTGTTTGGTGTTTAAAGACGAGACACAGCTTTCTCGTTCACTTTATGTGACCCTTCTTTCTTGTTTTGTCATTGGAAGCACAGGATCACAGCCCTGGCTGCGTTTTCTGCTGAAAAGGGCGCGGAGACTAGCAGCTCAATTGTACTTAAAGAGACACACACCAAAACGGCGCGTTTCTCCTCACATGCAAAACTGGGCATTTAAAGCATGGTATTATAAAAGACCTGTTGTCACGGACTGGCGTGGAAGAACCCAATCGCAGGCAGTGGGGATGAAGGGGTTAACAGAAGACGTTTATTTAAATAATCAAAACACAAAACAAAGACCCACGGTGGGGCAAAACAGTACAAACCGGATAACCAACAGGACGAAGACTAACTGACACTAAACTAAAAAATAAACAACACTAGAAACAAACTTAACTGAACACTTACTACTGGACAAGGGATACACAGCAAAACAGAAACACAGCGAACATGGAGCACATAGACCGTAATCGAAGACACCATAAACAGGTAAGCACATCAAACGTACACAGTACAATCCACGAGCAACAAGACAATGAAACAAGAGGGCATTAAATAAGCAAGACAAACGAGGGATAATTACACAGGGCAGGTGAGGAACATGAGACACGGGAGGAAAGCAATACATGAGACGAGAGGGGCGGGGCCAAAGACAAGACACGAGAAAACACATGAGAAGTAAAAAGAAACAACTCATGGTTTTCTCACATAAAACCTAAGGCTTTGTCATGGCTCTGCCACAGGACCAAGAAAAACATGACTAAATGAAGCAGTGTCATGACAACCTGTGGTGTATTTTGAGCTGAAACTTCACAGACACATTCTGTGGACCCCTAAGATTTATATTACATTTGTGTAGAAGTAGAAAAAAAATCTCTCCTTTAATATTCAGTTTCACTTTACAACAGGAGGGGCCTCCGCTTGCGCTTGGAAAAGAGCCCCGCCTCCCATCACGTTGCGCAGACACCAGGGTTGAAGGGGCTTGAGGCAAGTTTCACTAAAATTGTATAAAAAGACCCCCAAAGTCAATAACAAGTATTTAGGTCTGTATGTTATCCCAGCTAACACAGTACGTTCTGACAACGTTGCCAGTTCGTCTTCATTTGGTCACCGTGACATTACTTTGTGACCACGTTCTGAGGACATCTTGACAACGTTCCATTTCTTAGAATTTTTGCTTACGTTCCAGAAACGTCCTAGCCACATCCTCAAATAACGTTGTTAATTAATCCCATGGAGAACGTTGTAGCGACGTGATGTACTGGTCCTCAGATAACAGGGACACTGGTCATTTGATTAATGAGTCTGGTCATTTTTGCTAACGTACCAGAAACGTCCTAGCCCACGTCCTCAAATAACGTTGTGAATTAATCTCATGGAGAACGTTGTAGCGACATGATGTACTGGTCTTCAGATAACCTGGACACTGGTCATTTTTGCTTACGTTCCAGAAACGTCTGAGCCACATCCTCAAATAACGTCATGAATTGATCCCATGGAGAACGTTGTAGCGATGTGATGTACTCGTCTTCAGATGACCTGGACACTGGTCATTTGATTAAAGAATCTGGTCATTTCTGTTTATGTTATTGTATGGAAAACGTATGATCAGAGTAAAATCTGTTATAATGTCAAGACGAATGCTATTAATCTGATTTATGACAGCTATTAAACTGGAGTTTAATTCGATACCACAATTACAACTATTTATTTTGTGCGCGAGCGTCTCCAGCACGCACGCGCCTTCTTTGTTCTGCAAAGAGCCGGGCGTTCTCATCATTTAAAGAGCAGGTTTCATGAATCTCATAAAATTACCGGCATTTCAGTGTGTAACGTAGCTTTCCTTCAATTTTGACGATCTGCAAAGTTGTTATTCCAAAAAGTCCATGATAAATTAAGATATTGGCTTCCAAAGTAAGGAGTCGACTCCGAACCGCCCAAACAAATCGTTAGGTTTTCGAATCTTTTGAGTGTAACATCGATACGTCACAGTGTAATGCATCGGCACAATCCCCGCCTTCCCGCGAAACAGGAACACTCTGACCTGCCCACTAGCACTTCAGGTAGTGTTGCGTGTACAACATGTTGAGGGGACGCTGTGTTTTGTGCTGTGAACGCAAATGTACTTTGTTTTCGCTGCTAAAGGATGATGATGTGAAGGATCAGTGGCTAATTTTTTTTCCCATGATACCACTGCAGTACAATTCCAACCTTGTGTAATGTGCTCGTCATTTTACCGCCGACTGCTTCTCAAATTTTGGCGAGTTCAACGCGGGATTTGCCAGCCGCTAGACCCTTAAAGATAAGTCAATACCAACTTTATTTGGACTAACAAGCGTCTCAGAACCACAAGCTGTAAGTATGATAAATACGTTATGTGTACATGTTAAATTGAGTGCTTACAATATACGTTAAAGTAATTGTGCTAGTCCGTGTTGTATATTTAGTACAGCTGTAGGTTTCCAGGTAAACAACGTATAAATTAACGGTGTTACAGTTTTAATAATCCAACTCTTACCTAATAATGTGGCGGTTATTGTAGACTGTTGTCGTTCTACATGTCGTAGTATTGTACAAACTGTATCCCTTTATCGTTTAGTCACGGTAGCACTTTGCTAACGTGTCTCACATTATGGTTTTGTCAAGTGTGCAAAGTTTAGCTGTGGTCACGATCCCCTTCAAACAAAACGGTTTGCTTGTCATTATTTTAAAAATGGACTACAGCACTATATCATTTTATTATGTAAAGGTGTGTGCATTATGTTTGGAAGCTCTCGCTAACTTGCTCAGTTACTCCACTCTGTATAATCAAAGTAATGATCAACTTTTGGATAGAGCCGTTGTTGCTCTCCCACAGCTATGACGAAAAAAGATCAACAGAAAACAATAGTCTGAATGGTTTATGAAGATAAGTTTATGAAGATAAAAACTTGTGATATGGTAATACTGATGCCATTTTTACACACAGCTTCTTTGTTTACAAAAACCTTCCTGAGATAAGAACTGTGGTAATGGGCGTTTCGTTTCTGACACGCAGTGTATGAAGAAAGACCAATCACAACTGATTGGGCCAGTTGGCCAATCGGAGCACACTGGACTCGCGGTTGGGAGGAGCTTAGAGAAGCGGAACATTTCAAGTGGTGCTCGCTGCAGAGCAAATGGGCGGACGTTAGACGTCCAACGAGGAGGAGCTACAGATCCAACGAGGAGGAGCTACAGATCACATCCAGAGAGGAGGAGCTTCACGTCACATCCAGAGAGGAGGAGCTACGTAAGGTTCACCTCTATAGGTCGTACTTTAATTTCCTCTCTTTAACTTTTGTCACGTTTTCTTGACATTGTTTCTATGAGAAACAGTATGACTTACACTATCTGCACCCCTGCTTTCGTCCCCCCACCATATTAACGCTATTTGTGAATCATATAACATAATTCATTAATGTAAAAAAACCGCTGATATGGTTTTTGCTTTGCCCTTATAGGTGTGATAAAAAATAAATAAAATGATCACATTAGCTTGTCTCATCTCGTTTATTCCTTTTAAATGTAGACTCCACTTCAAAAAATAAAAACGGGGTGTCAATTTGAGTACGAATAGGTAACCTTGTTGTCGACGTTGTTCAAACAGTGGCCACAGTGGCGTATGGTATGGTGTGTAGAGGATTGACGCTGGTTCTTATTCACCTTTAGCCAAAAATGCTCTTTTACCTAATTCCATTATATATCAGATCAGGAAGGCATTTGTTTTCAATAAAATCAATTTAAACTTAAAATGACCTTTTATTAAGAAAGTTTAGGTTAAGGATACGTTGGGTATTGGGCTTTATTATCTCAATAAGTTACCATCCTTTTAATTATTTGGATAAATATAATGATTTACACGGTTATTATTTCAGAATGTTTAATGCACAACAATACTGAGGTGCAAATAGTATCTGCCACTATTTATAAGTATCAATATAGCATCTAACTCCTATTTACAGTTAATCAAAAGAAAATACAGCTATTTTTGGTTAGTGTAAATAGCATATCACTAAGAAATGCTTCCATATTCACTTAGTGTAAAGAGAAACTACAGCTATTTAAACTTAGTGTAAATATCATCTGTCACTATTTTCACTTAGTGCAAATAGCCGCTGCCAAATAAAAATGAATGCATGTACAGCAGTATAGTTGTGAATATAATGTATAAGGAATATAATCTTGGATGGACTCATTACCTTTTGATTAAGACAATCACATGTATAAAGTGACCCTTTTCCCCACGAAACTTTAATTGGTCAAAAACAAGACATTTTAATACACCTAAAACTCCATGACAATACAAAACCATTTACAGAATTAACCCAGATCTACACCACCAGTTAGCTTTTTAAAGGTCAGGATTGTGCAGCCAAGACACACAAATATTTATTTTATCATATACATCCTGCATGAAAAACTCCATGTCCTGCACTCTCTCAAAGGTGAAAAAGAAGGGAGCCTGGATTTTGTCCCGATCCATGCCACCATCATAGAAAATGGTGTCAATAAATAGGTCCCGCATTGTTATAGCCAACAAGGAGTAATTTACATTTACATTTGCATTTATTCATTTGGCAGACGCTTTTATCCAAAGCGACTTACAAGTAGGAGAGCATACAGTATAAACATTTTGTCAACACGCTAAACAGTACCGTTAGTTTACAAGGCCATTCTACTAGGATTAAAGCTGGAATAAGCAAAGGAGAGAATGAACAACAAGATATATATATATTTTTTTTTTCAGACAGAGAGACAGTTATTGGTCAATGATCATCCTCGTTCATTCTTGTGACCTGTGGTAGGTGAACTTTCCCAGCAAAGTGGGTTCGGTACTCATTCACCCAGTGAAGTAAGAAACAGCAGAATGAGGTGTTTGATTGATATCCATCATATTACTTCTAAGTTCACTGTGAACCTACTGTACAACCCTGACATTGATTTTACATTAGCTAAATGATTAGCTAAATGATTGTGGCTAAGTGGATATGGATGACATTTTTTGACATAACTTACCATCAACAACACCGGTATACGTCACAAGCTTAGCATGTGCTGTAATGAGCACTGGCTCACTTAGATGCCCGGCACACTCTATGCATGTTGTTTCATTTGGCATCAGTTGCCTCGGAATATCTTGCAGTGATCTGGAGCCAGTGATCAAATGCTGGGGAAGCTGGGCAGGCAGACCTTTTTTTTGCAGTAAATACTGCACCATCCGCCGGAGACCTGCATCATCAGGAGGATATGCTGACCCTTCAACTCCACTTGGTCTTGCATTGAATTCATGAACTTCTGTGTCATCATGAATCTCAACTGGATCTGGTCTGGCATCGCTCTCCAATGTTCTGAACAGATGTCGGTCAGTTGTAAACAGATGCCATTTAGCAATGGATTTATGAGGACATGACTGTCTTGCCTTAGCACATGGGCAGTGCCAGGAATTCTTTTTAGAATCATACGCTGCTATTAGCCTCCCCAGTCTGCTGTGGTGCATTACCTTTGGCTCATATATTGAAAATGACTTTTTAGAAAGCGGCTCTCCAACAGTCACCCTAACAGAAAGCGGAACACCTGCATCAGCAGCTGCTTTTTGGAGGCTTAAGCAGCTTTTCTTCCTTGCATCCCCAAATATATTTGCATCAACCATTTCTGAAAGCACCTCCTCCTCCAAAATTATGGATGCAGTGTCCATTCGTGGGCAGAAAAGCAAAGACTTGAGATGCATGCACACGTAAGGAAGAATTCCACTCCTGACTGCAAATTCAGAATTTGTCTTGCATTCATCCAATTCACAAGTGATGTTTTGGCTTGCACCCCATGTCTTTTTCTGAACATGTATAGGAGAGCAAGGCTTAAAGAATGATTTGTCAACAGCAAAGATACCATTTTTTGCATCGATGCACTGACATGACAGGTGCCGTTTAGCTGAAAATTCAGTTACCTGCTGCTTGTGTTTTCTATTATTGTGAACCAGCAAATTCCTTTTGTTGATTTTAATTCCACAGTGTATACAAGTGACCCTTACTTGCTGCCGGACACATAATCGTAATACTGGTGCTGCTGGAGATGGAGTTGCTGAAGATAGTGCAGCTGGGGTTGGTGCTGCTGGAGATGGAGGTGGCGCTGCTTGAGATGGAGGTGGTGCTGCTTGGGATGGAGGTTCTGAGCAGGGAGGTGCTGGGAATGGAGATGGTGGTGCTGCTGGAGATGGAGCTGATGGGGATGGAGGTGGTGCTGCGTGTGATGGTGCTGCTGGAGATGGAGCTGATGGGGATGGAGGTGGTGCTGCGTGTGATGGTGCTGCTGGAGATGGAGCTGATGGGGATGGAGGTGGTGCTGCGAGTGATGGTGCTGCTGGAGATTGAGGTGCTGTGGATGGAGCTGCTGGAAATTGTGCTGCTGGGAATGAAGGTGGTGCAGCTGGCTCTGTGGCTGGAGGCTGTCTGGATGATGTATTTTGGCAATTTATTATGTGTTTAATCAGAGCATCCTTTCTGATGAGTGTTGACCTGCAGTAGCAGCAGTGATAATGTGCTGCTTTTCGACAGTCTAGACTGCACTTCATGATGACAAAATCTGAAATGTAGAATGAATAACTTTGATTAACTGTCTCGCAGTGCACTATATGATCCGCCTTGCTCAAAAGCATAAGATTTGTCTTGGAATTTTTACCAGATGCCAGACAGCAACAGGACCAGTGTGGGTGAAGGTTTTGCTTTGTCCAAACAGTAACACACACCTGATACTAGGGCTGGGCGATTAATTGAAACCAACATTAAGACACTCTAACCGACATCATTTTCCCATGTCGGTTATTTCGATTACTTTCCCTTTAATATCCATGTGGACGGGTGCCGCCATACCTTACTTTTTCTTAGCAACGCAAGAGAAACTTAAAATATTTGATTTCTTGTAGGCATACACATATATGTAAGACGTTATTAGAAATTACTATGGCAAAGTAATTTCAGTAAGATTACTTTTACGTGTGTATGCTCACAATAACATCAAAGCGTTGTTATTTTGTAAAATAAAGAAAATAAACAGGGCGTGTTATCAGCCGTCTCCACTCAGCTCACATTTTACTACTAATTAAAGCCCTGATCAAATACTATTAGTTGATCAGTCAAATGAGGTGTTACTGGTCTAAAGAGCATCTCTATAGTTTTACTTGCTTATAAATGTAACAACGATCAGAACTAAATGACATTAAAAAATCCATACAATTAATTTGCCAATTTGTAAATTGTCTTGTACAACAGGAGTAAAGAGGGAAGGGGAAAGAGCAATACACAAGAATAATATGTTCATCAGAAAAATAACGAGTAACAGTGGATCTAGGGAATATTAATCATTTGTTGAGCAATCTACAAATTACATGTAGTGATTGAATTAAACAATTTATAGATCACCTTGGAAGTCTGTTTTTCACATATTTCATTATGTCTTAATCTACACTACATTTTCTGATAGAAATATGTCAGGATTAACAGAAAACACAAGTAGGTTGAATATAATTGAATTATTTACCTAAAACATTAAGTAATCTAAACCTTGTGTGCAGAAGTATCTGAACATTTGAGTTTCAGAGTTCCCAAAGCTTTCACAAAAGGAAATGTTAACTGAAATTATATGTATTACTTTCAAATTCAATGGAAAAATTATCAAGGCCAAAACATGTGAAAAACAAAAGGGTTCATACTGTAACTTTAAAATACAATCACACACAAGTTTAACTGTATAAGAAAAACTTACAATAATTCACACACACATACCTTCGTGATGAACTGCAACTCGAACATGTTCTATTACGTGATGTTGTACCTCATTCAAATGGTTATATACCAGTTTACAGAATGCACAGTGGTATCTTCTGCAGCAGACTGTGCATCTCTCAATAGAGAGAAGGGGATCACGTCCTTTCTTAAGTACTGTCTGATGCATCTATGCAGGTTAAACAAACAGGTACCAATTACATCTATGAGTATAAATACACACACAGCACGTAAGCACATTTGCTAAAATAATTGGTGTCCATATGTTAATGCTAATAATATAAAATGCATCGATTATAATAAACACCGTTAACAATAGCTCAAACAAAACTTACAATGCTACGCTGAACCGCAAATTACATGTAACGTTAATGTTAGTTAGGTTCTTGGGGTTTTTACGCTAACGTTAAACTATGCACAATTGCACATTCAGGGACTCAAAAACAGCTAACATTTATCTCGTTTTTTCTCATTTATATCATTTATTTGCTCTGCAGCGAACAGCTTCGGAGGAATCGTTTAGGGATCTTTGAGGAATGGATAGATACTAAATGCTTATTTTAAGAAAATAGCACCGTTTTTTTTTACCTATGATGCATTTGAACATGTTGTTAGGGACTCTAATACAACATTAGGACACTTACAAAAACCTTGAAACCTGCTCTTTAAACGTTAACGGTCATTTCTTTTTACCTCACTGCCTGATTTTACTTTAGCGGTTTATTAATATTCTTTCTTTACTTTATACCTTACAGATGTGAGAGTAAACACATATTTTAGTGATTTTCGATCGATTTGGCGCGTTTAAATGAACGTACCCTGATGTTTGTGAGTGTGACTAAAGAAGCTTTTGATGGTCGTTTCTAAAAACGGACAACCTGCTAAACTTATGTGGTAAGACAAGAATATAATGTTAAGCCTAAACATAATGTTTATTCATCTCTGTCAATAAATATCTGCTTTAAATCCTCTATATAAGTCTTTGATTATTTATGTCATGTACTACAGTATAAATAAAATATCTGATTGTGATGTACAGTGCTGTGTTGAGTTTTATAATCGTTATACTGTGTTTTATACATATTTGAATAGAGAATTACTCCAACTATGCATAAAATGTAATCTTTAACGCACAGATTAAATCAAAAATTAATTTAATCCTCCATGTGAGGGATGATAATTGTTTAAATTTTAACAATAATTTTAACAACATGACTTTTAGGTCGTTAGGACGCGCTCATCACGTCCCAGAAACGTTATTTGGTACGTCGCTGCGACGAATATGGTATGTTCCAGGTATGTCTTTAGGAGGTAATCACCATGTCCCAACAACATCCAATGTTACGTCGTCACGACGAATATGGGAATCACAAAGTTACGTCACTGGAACGTTATTATGGTACGTCGTGGCAACGAATATGGTCCGGTCCAGGTTAGAGGTCTGCAACCCGAGCCCGAGGCTATTCATTAAACATTAACCCGACCCGAGCCTGACGGGGCGCGAAAAACTCGCGGGTTTCGGGTCGGGTTAATGTTTAATGAATAGCCTCGGGCTCGGGTTGGGTTTGTAACTAAAAAAATATATAGGCTATATACAAACAGGTTTGCGTGCCGTGGCGTGTGCTTGCGTGTTTGCTGCCTTGTGACCACAAAAAACACGAGAGAAAACACACTTTTCGCATAAACTGTTCTGCGCACATGCTCCCGCTCTTATCTTCGTTGTCACAACACAGCAGGTGATGGTAAGATGAGTGCGATAAAGCAAAATATTAGCGATGGAAAACGTATTATAGTTCTAAATGATGCAGGGAAAGCTGCACTCTGGAAGAATTATGATCTTGTCATTACTGATTATGATCTTGTCAAGACTGGCCCGTGGTATCCTCAGCATCACGTTAGCAGCCGCAGCGAGAGGAACTTCAGTGTAGCTGGGCTAACTTTTAATCAGAGGAGGACGGCGCTTAAACCAACAGTCTATTCAAAAATGATTTTTGACTTTTACAGCTGTTCACAGACAGCAAAGTTTTGTTATTGGTAAGTCTGTGCTATTTCTTATTTTTTCTTGTGTGTTCACTGCTGAGGGGGCCGCCATGCCTTGATGAAACTGTGTTTGCTTACATGTAGCTATTTGTTTAATTATCATCGCAAGCAATCATAAAATGCAGCACGTTTCAACAAAGCTTGCTGTTAAACGCACTTCGGGTTCGGGTCGGGTTCGGGCTTAAAATGTAACTGTAATGGTCGGGCCGGGTCGGGTTAAACAATCTCGGGTACGGGCCGGGTTCGGGCTTTCGTTTAAAGCCCGTGCAGACCTCTAGTCCAGGTACGTCGTCACAACGTAACTGTTAGCTCGGTTGTCAAACCATGGCGTTAACACACATTTACAGCAAGAACGAAAACGATAAATATGTAGTTTTTAATTCATTTTAAATAGAAAATAATAACAATGATCTGCTTTTTGAAGACCCCTCTTCTACCACTTGACCCAAACAACGACTCACCCAGCTAACACAGTTACGTTGTGATGACGTACCTGGACCGGACCATATTCGTTGCCACGACGTACCATAATAACGTTCCAGCGATGTAACTTTGTGATTCCCATATTTGTCGTGACGACGTAATATTGCACGTTGTTGGGACATGGTGATTACCCCCTGAAGACATACCTGGGACGTACCATATTCATCGCAGGGACGTACCAAAAAAATGTTTCTGGGACGTGATGAGCATGTCTTGAGTTGAGCCCAGGGACGTGCACAGACATTTTGAGGGGCATGGGCTCAAGTGGAAAAAAGGGCACTTCTCATATTTGTTTTATATTTTTTCCAAACAAAATGTTAAATATATTAAAATAACTATTTTTTGAAATCCCTCACACTCACCCAATTGTTTCATTTTCCAATAATGGTCTCCTGTAGAATTCACAAATTTTATCACAAGAACAGACAACATGAAATTAAGCCACATTGTGTATGTTTTCTATGCTAAAGTTTCAAGTATATATTTAGGATAAATGACTGCACAAAGGAAAATGACATATTTTCACTAATAATTTGTTTATTTTGCACACGCCAATAAACTGTTGGTGTCCCAATAACACCAAAATAATTAAAACAATGACCTTCACATTAAACTGAAAAAGGTAATTTGTTATTTTACAGGAAAAAAACCTGCAAATATAATTAACACACACTGCAAAAAATGATCCACAAAATACAAAAATACAGCTGCTTAACTAATTATTATTATTATTACCTATAATTACACTTACTGTACCGCGCACACACACACACACACTAATGGTGACAAGAACTTTGTTTCACATTTGAGGGAGGGCAGTTTAGATCTATCAGCATACACAACATATAAAATGGATAGTTATTAGATGAGGAGTCTGACATCAAACTTATCAAGTTATTGTTTAAGGCAGGACATTTTGAGATGTTGGTCTATTTTGCTTTCATGTCTTCTTTTGCTCTAATGGAAAGGACATTTCCAAAATACACAAAGTTGTTTGTGTTAAGCTTTCTATACCCTTGTCTGTTTGCTTCTGTAGATTTCTTCCAAATTATCCAAAACAAGCGGGATATACACTCACCTAAAGGATTATTAGGAACACCATACTAATACGGTGTTTGACCCCCTTTCGCCTTCAGAACTGCCTTAATTCTACGTGGCATTGATTCAACAAGGTGCTGAAAGCATTCTTTAGAAATGTTGGCCCATATTGATAGGATAGCATCTTGCAGTTGATGGAGATTTGTGGGATGCACATCCAGGGCACGAAGCTCCCGTTCCACCACATCCCAAAGATGTTCTATCGGGTTGAGATCTGGTGACTGTGGGGGCCATTCTAGTACAGTGAACTCATTGTCATGTTCAAGAAACCAATTTGAAATGATTCGAGCTTTGTGACATGGTGCATTATCCTGCTGGAAGTAGCCATTAGAGGATGGGTACATGGTGGTCATAAAGGGATGGACATGGTCAGAAACAATGCTCAGGTAGGCCGTGGCATTTAAACGATGCCCAATTGGCACTAAGGGGCCTAAAGTGTGCCAAGAAAACATCCCCCACACCATTACACCACCACCACCAGCCTGCACAGTGGTAACAAGGCATGATGGATCCATGTTCTCATTCTGTTTACGCCAAATTCTGACTCTACCATTTGAATGTCTCAACAGAAATCGAGACTCATCAGACCAGGCAACATTTTTCCAGTCTTCAACTGTCCAATTTTGGTGAGCTCGTGCAAATTGTAGCCTCTTTTTCCTATTTGTAGTGGAGATGAGTGGTACCCGGTGGGGTCTTCTGCTGTTGTAGCCCATCTGCCTCAAGGTTGTGCGTGTTGTGGCTTCACAAATGCTTTGCTGCATACCTCGGTTGTAACGAGTGGTTATTTCAGTCAAAGTTGCTCTTCTATCAGCTTGAATCAGTCGGCCCATTCTCCTCTGACCTCTAGCATCAACAAGGCATTTTCGCCCACAGGACTGCCGCATACTGGATGTTTTTCCCTTTTCACACCATTCTTTGTAAACCCTAGAAATGGTTGTGCGTGAAAATCCCAGTAACTGAGCAGATTGTGAAATACTCAGACCGGCCCGTCTGGCACCAACAACCATGCCACGCTCAAAATTGCTTAAATCACCTTTCTTTCCCATTCTGACATTCAGTTTGGAGTTCAGGAGATTGTCTTGACCAGGACCACACCCCTAAATGCATTGAAGCAACTGCCATGTGATTGGTTGATTAGATAATTGCATTAATGAGAAATTGAACAGGTGTTCCTAATAATCCTTTAGGTGAGTGTATATCTGCATATGTAAACATAACATGTTAAGGGAAAAGACTCTTGATGTAAGTCATATTAACTAATAACTGGTGGTATGCTTTAGTTATTTTGTTTATCCTGTTCATTTGAATTGCCTGACAAATGTATGCAAGTTAGCACATTTTAATTACTTAATGCCTGGTATACATATCAATGAGGCGATTCTGATGACGTTATTAATTTGACTGTATTCAGCTGTATTTGACTGTGTTCAGCTAGCATGTATGCCAATGATATACTGCCTCAGCCTTAGCGAAACTTTAGCTATTAGCTTACTCATTAGCTCATAAGTGATGGATGTTAGCAAAACAATATTTGCAGTTTGATTTTGGATAATTAGGTGTGAATTCGAAAGCACATGTAGCTAGTCTGTTCATCACCACTCACCTCCACACCAAGACAAACGCTACTGGAAAGGAGGGAGGGCTTCATTTCTGCGGCTCTCTGCCTGATGTGCCAAACGTGCTACTCGCTATGTGCGGCTGCGCGCCTGCGTGGAGACGCGGATGGGAGAAAGGCATCGGAACTCTCAACATTTCCCAACCTGACCAGACATTTTCTAATGGTTTGCCAGGGAAAGCCGTGCGCAAATAGAAACACATACGCACATACATATATCCATTAATAAAAAAATCCCAGAAAAAGGGCACTTTCTCTCGAGGAAGAAAAAGGGCCTGGGCTCAAGCCCCCAAAGCACCCCCTCTGCACGTGCCTGCTGCGTGCCGTGCCGTGCCTTAAACAGATTGTCATTTGTAACAGATTGTCATTTGTAACTGCAGTTGCAGCATTACGCCACAATAGAGTCGCTGTTTCGTTACCAGCGCAATGAGACGCTGAAGAGTACAGTAAAATAGCTATAGCTATTAGGAGCTGTATTAGCTGTGTTTCACGGCTGTTCAGATGTTTTACATTCAATTTTTCGAAAAGGTGTTCTAAATTAACTTGCTGTACATCTTTGTAATATTTTTAGCTGTGAAGTTGGCTCGTTGAATCAGTGTTATTCTGTACACAGCGAGTTTGCCAGTATGAACGCACATTGGGGTCAGAAAGACTCGCAAACAAATGACTACTTTGAACCAATTCGTTTACACATAATGTAAGAGATCAGTGAATCGTTCAAAGCTCAGTGAGGAACGTATGGGAACGTATGGTGTAAATGAACTTGCTTCTTTAGTTAGACTGGTTACTTACGGGCTGATTTAGTGATTTGGGGGCCCTAGGCAAATCCATATATGGGGGCCCCAACTATGCGGCATTTTACTTTACTGCAACCCTTATTTTTCTTCCTCCTCAAAGCACAAAACTTTTCACCCCCAGTCAAAGTGACAGGGGAAAACTAAGCAAAATAAACACAGATAAATTCCCAAATGAAAACATAGGAAAACACATAGAATACATCTGCAGGGTTTGTCCTGGCTAAAAATGAGGCGGAGGTTGTGCAACCCGCTTATATAAAGTTATATAAAGCAATACATTTATTCAATCAAACAGAAAAGTTGAAAATTATAAAATGAGCCTTTTTTATAAGACTTTTCAGCCCCTGAACTCAACACAGCACTGTACATCACAATCAGATATTTTATTTATACTGCAGTACATGACATAAATAATCAAAGACTTCAACACAATATAGAGGATTTAAAGCAGATATTTATTGACAGAGATGAATAAACATTATGTTTATGCTTAACATTATATTCTTGTCTTACCACATAAGTTTAGCAGGTTGTCCGTTTTTAGAAACAACAATCAAAAGCTTCTTTTTGAAAAAACCTCTCTTTGCGGAACAGAAAAGGCACGTGCGCGCACCTATCCGAAGCGCGCACTAAATAAATAGAAACGCAGTTTTAATTGTGGTATCGAATTAAACTCCTGTTTAATAGCTGTCAGAATTTATTGCATTTGTCTTGACAGTGCTGTGTTGAGGACGTCTTTGCAACGTTACGTTTCTTAAAATTATTGCGTATGTTCCAGAAACGTCCTAGCCACGTCCACAAATAACGTCGTGAATTAATCCCATGGAGAACGTTGTAGCGACGTGATGTACTGGTCTTCAGATAACCTGGACACTGGTCATTTGAATCAGAAATGTTAACTAGCACACGTTAGCCTGGCCATCACGTTAGCCAGATATCCGAACAGGCTTATGATAACTAATTCATGTTAAATAACGTTGACATTATGGCTTCATTGAATGAAAATTAATTTAACCTACCTCAATGTGCTTCTTCAGGTTGGACGGGGAGTTTTTTAATGCCAATATTTCTGTGACTCTCGGTAGGCATACCGGGTTTCCATCCAAAGTTGCGAATTTAGCTTATGCGCAAAATTGGAACATCGCATAAAACATTTGCGAATAAGCACCGTTTCCATCCAACTAGTCAACCTAATAAACTGGCACTAAATATCAGTAAGAGAAGCCACGGAATATAATAGTTTTCATATATAATAATACTTACGCAAGCAGACGATATAGGAAACTCAATAAATGCAGTTCTTTTGTGGATGCCTGCTGTTTGGGAAACACAGTCGTGACAGTTCTAAGAGTCAATTACAGAAATGCTTGACGACTTTGCTCAGGCGTTTAAGAATGACCATCACAACATTTCTGATGCTGTGTAACAAGATCAGTACTCTGGTTAGTCAGGTTGCACCGGCCGTCTCATAGTGCAGTTACGTGACTTTTTGGAGGATTTTATTCAGCAAATGCGTTTCCATCTCCCATTATTCGCATTAACCCTTTTTCGCAAAAATGAAAAACCACCCAGCCAACATTGGTATGTGGGCCCCATGTGGGTTATATCTGGGCGACATGGGCTCCACATGGGCATGGGATAAAAAAGGGCAAAATATATGGGCCCCATGTGGGATTACAAATGTGGGTCCCATATAGGTTTGCCCTTATGGGACCTTTATGGGCTGCATGTGGGCACACGGATTATATGATTAAAATACATATTATGCCTTTAAACTCCTTTAAATGCGTACATTTGAACATTTGTATGTGGGCCCCATATGGGTTTTATCTGGGCGATATGGGCTCCACATGGGCATAGGTTTAAGATGGGCAAAACATATGGGCCCCGTGTGGGATACCAATATGGGTCCCACATAGCTTTGCCCATATGAGACCTTCATGGGCTCCAAGTGGGCATATGATTTCATGCTTAAAATACATTATGCGTTTGAACTTTTTAAAGTTCTTATATTTGGTTGATAATCATTTTAAACATACAAATATCTCAGATATTTAGGCTGATTTTGTTATGTATTTAATGCAAATGGAGTTTCTGGAATATTTTTGTTAATTCATTCAATAGGCCTGTATCAGTATTTTCTTCCTTTCTGTGTCCTAACTGTATGAAAATCAACCACGATAGATAAATGCAGAAATCCAGGTCAATTTACATGAGTCTCACAAGCGATGTTCTTGCTCAATGTGATAGATACTTTCGACTTCGTACTTAGCTGCGCAGACCGACCGGCTCACGTCACACTACCGCGAGATCAATCAGGAAGCACTTGCCTAGAAACGATGTCGCGGTATCTGATGTCATAACCCGATGCAGTCGAGCACACCCCTGACCGAGAACACTTTGTTCCGCTTGACAAAGTAGTTCTCCTGAGTTTTGGTAGATTTTTCTTATATCACGTAATTAAATATTCTTTTGTTGAAAATGTTTAATGTTTAAATGACAGCTATGATTTAAATCAAATAAATAAATCAAACTACAGATGAGTTTCTTTATCGGCGGAAGGATATCTTTGGCAGAGCAGTGGCGCGCTGGCAACTCCACCGAGCAGCAAGTTTATCGAGTCGGGACTGGAAATAATCAAAAATAAGAAGGTAAAATTCAAATTTTCTTAAGCGTGTTTTTGTTTTCCGTGTTATCAAGCACCGGGAACCCTGTTTTGACCGTCATTTTCCTTTGCATTTTGTAAGCCTGCGTGTACCTGCCATTTTTCTACCTGAGGTAAAATTGAATTGACTTTACCACAGCCTTTGACGAGTGACACTATTTTACGATATTTAACCATTTAATGCCATTCTTTTTTATTCCTCAGACGTCTAAAGCTCAAAAGGCTGATGTCAGAAACTATGTAACGTTAGGACATAAATTGTAATCTGTTCTGAGACCACATTTATGCAGCCCGCGCTGTTGTCTGCAGCCTGTGTAGTGCTAGAATGCTAGTTCCCATTACATTTTAAATACGTTAATGTGTTCTTCAAGAACCTTGTTTTTTACTGACAATGTACATCATATAACACGGATTTGTTGTATTTGCTTTGTTTGCGTGATATTTCTGGTTCGTGTAGTGCTAATTATAAATGAAAAGCCTTTGAGGGTTCTCAGCGTAACGTTACCAGAGAGTGATTGACAGCACGACGTAATAATTTCCCACCACTTATAACAATGTATTAAAATATGGGTGCATTACTAAAAAGCACAAATCTCAGGACATGACAAAATTTCTTCAGGATTTAAAACCCACTCGGACCCCAGGGGGGTTAAATGATTGATCTGCACATATGCAGCATCATTGCCTTCATTATGCAGACTACACATAACAGATTGTTCATAAGATTATATAATATATACTGTCAGGGCTCTAGAGTGCGACTAATTTGGTCGCACATGCGACCTAATTTCTCAATGGTGCGACTAAAAAAAATCTGAGGTCGCACCGGTGCGACCAGCCATTGGAGGGAAAAAAAAGTCTCTGCGAGGGAAGGGAGATTTCAAAACATGGTCTGAAATAGATTTATTTACATAAATCAGTTTTAAAATAGAAAAGTTTAAAAATAAAAACTCAAAAATCAGTTTTTATTTAAATCAATAAAGAAAAAGTTTCAAAATAAACCCTAAACTACTCTCATATTAAAAATAAAAATAAGAATATCTCACAGGCAAATGACACCTCTATTTTGTTATGTCTCAATAAGATCAGTCTTCTCTATTTGTTTTCATAATATAATCTTTTATATGAAAGCCAGCTTTCTCAAAAATTCTTATAACAGTATTTAAACTATTTTTTAAACTAAGATGTTACTCCAGAGAATAAGTAATAGATATTTGTATTTATTATTTATTATAGTTTCCTACTGTCTCCCTAGATCTCTCAGTTTTTCATGCATGATTTCTCACAGACACACAATTGCTACTTTTTTCTGGGCGTATGAGCCAATAAGCCCCCACCTTCTCACTCTCTTAGTTCCTTTTCAGCTTTTCTGATACACAGAACACACAGACAATTTAGACAGACAAGACACAGTTTTACTTCTTATGCGCATCTATAGGCCTCACATCTTATGGAATAATAGTCTCACTTACCTGCAGGCAGTCTCACCGCACGCTTGCAGGCGGTCTCACTCACACAGCTCCGCAGTTGCAGGCGGATATCTAACCCGCACGATTGCAGGCGTCTTCCGCACGCACATGCAGGGGAATAAATATCTTCTGCACCTGCAGCTTTCGCCTTGCAGGCGGTCTCTCCGCACACATGCAGGCGGAATAAATATCTTACTGCATCACAGCAGGCAGTTTCACCGCCACATGCAGGCGGTCTCCGCACACATGCAGGCGGAATAAATATCTTACTGCACACAGCAGGCAGTTTCTCAGTCCCCTCTTGGGACAAACTAAATCTACAGGCAGTATCTTTACTGCATATCCATCATTCATCCCATTCATACCTATTTCGTTGAAACCTGATACCCTCCTGCAATTTCATAATGTCTTTTTGACTGGAGAAGCTTTTTATAGACATCAACCACCACAGAACTCACCTCCAGCAGACCACACAGATGTTAATTTAAACTATAAGCAAAAAGTATGCTCTATGCAAGAATGCACGCTTGATCTGTGTAGTCAGCCGGGTGGCGTGCCCTCAGGTGTAGTCAATGTCTTCAGCCTCTTTCCAGTCCCTGTTCGGGCGCCAAAATATGATGTGGTAAAAGTCGATCTTGAAGTTCAAAAAATCTCTCAGACAAAGAAGGTTCAGGTGTCAAGGAGTTAACTTTATTTGATCAGGCCAAACAAAGTGAGATGTCCCCAGTCATCTGAAAACCAAGTGTTTTCCAGCCTACAGTTATAGTGAAACTTAGGAAAGGAGGTGCTTTCCTAAACCAATCAGGTAAATTCCCTTTATCTTTTATTTTTTATTATCCAATCAGTCTTGTCTGCCACTATTATTTTCTAGGCAACAAGGTTTGTATCTAATGGTGGAATGTCGGCCTTCACTTGGTTTTTAAAAATAAGTTTTCCTGTTGGTACCAGTTTTCAGGCCACAAAGTGAACAACATGTTCAACCTTCTGAACTTTATCTAGGTCAGGCCTTAAACAGATCTCAAAGACATCACTGAATTTTATATTGCTGAAATCTGTTCTATACTTGGTTAAAATGATTAAAAATATACTTATAGTTCAAACAACACTCAATCATTGCTTAAGTATGCTGATTATATCATTAAATCATCAAATCATCTTCATATATTCAGTTGTAACACTCAATCATTGGTCTGATTATTAACACATCTATGGTAATATCATTCCCATGAATACTTCTTATAAGTGGGATGTACAACAGAGCCCAATAGTACAATATATGCACAAAATGATCAGAATTATGCACAATAGGTCCGCCCTTCACTATCTCTGATTGGTTTAGACCACGATATGGGCCTAATGGTCTGTTGTTGAACCACAGGGAGAGAGCAAA
>NW_026634512.1:0-12065 GCF_024868665.1 Triplophysa rosa
TAATGTTGCACAGCAGGTTTGTTTTTTACTTTTGGCCAGCCAAACCCCTTTGACCCTAAATTAAATAAATACAGACAATTTACATGGGACATTTTGAACTTCAAATTTTTTAAATTTGTGTTTAAGTTTTTATTAGTAGTATTTTACGTAACTATTGGTATTATTAAACATTTACTATCAAACTTTTTTTAAATAATGGAAGCAACTTGTTCATTGGTAGACATATAGGCTGCGTCTGAAAGCCCTAAATGACGGCCTGCAGAGGCAGCAATAGGTCTCGAACCACAAAGCATCGTTGGGTCAGCTGAGATCACAAGTAGCTCAACACAGACAGTACTTTAAAACAAAGTATGGGTGTGAACAAAAACAAGCAGGGTGTGAAATAAACAGTGTAGTCCAGAAGTAGAGCAGCACTCAGAAATGATCTGCAGGGAAACGAGAGAAGTGTGTGGAAAAGAATGCAGTTTTATTCATACGGTGAGTAATGTAGAGTTAAGTTAGACGAGCGCGCCCTCGTGTGGTGGGAGCGGGTGCATGTCTTTTTACTGTTAAAGGGACAAGTTCACCTAAAAATGACGATTCTGTCATCATTTCCTCATCTTCGAGTTGTTCCAAATCTGTTTAAAAGTCTTTGTTCTGATGAACACAGAGAAAGATATTTGGAAGAATGCTCATAACCAGACAGATTTTGCCCCCCATTCACTTCCATAGTAGGAAAAATTACTACACAAAAGAAGATATTTTGAAGAATGTAGGACAGCAAACAGTTCTGGGGCACTTTTGACTACCATTGTATTTTTTCCTACTATGGGGGTCAAAATCTGTCTGGTTATGAGCATTCTTCCAAATATCTTTCTCTGTGTTGATCAGAACAAATAAATTCGTACAGGTTTGTAACAACTCGAAGGTGAGGAAATGACAGAATTTTGGGTGAAGTGTCATTTTTAATAGTTACTCTAAAAGTACCGTCTTGTGTAATATTGTTTTATGGTCAAAGTGATGGAATGATGTTTATGAAAGACATAATAAAGTTTCAATAGTAATGTATTCTGCAGTAACAACAGTACTGAAAGTGTACAGTTATTTTTATGAATGTCTATTTTGCGTTACAGCACATTGGGTAGTACCAGTGTCTTGTGCTGCTGGATCTGTGATGATCGCAGCTGCACTTCTGATCTTCTGCATCTGCAGGAAACACAGACAAACACAACAACACGGTAAATGAAAAGACCTGAAAGATAATCAGACGGCAACATAAGATCTCATTCATATCTCAGACTCATGAACAACGATCACAAAACATAAAGAATGTTCCATCTGTTATGTGAAACTATACATGTTACTATGACGTATAGCTTTACATGTAAAGAAAGTGTTACAGATATTAAACATGTTTGACATGATTATAGAAACAGTTCAGACTGATGAAGAGGAGATCACTTATGCAGATCCAACATTCTGTAAAAGACGTGCACATCAACCGGTGAGATCATTCATGTCGTGTGTGCTTCACATTTACATGCATGTGTATGTAATGATCCATTCTAATGTCATGAGAAGAGACTTTGTTTCGAAATGCAAGTACCAGTATCAGTAAACAGATATGAATTCAAGTGCATATAGACAGTTTCATCTTAACAACATAAACAACCGTTACTGCGCATGCGCACTTCTGTGACCCCAACTGAACTTCCGGTACACGTTCACAAACAATAGAGTCTGTAGATTATTTCTGATAACATCAAAAGAAACCTTGGTTATACTCGTCTCTCTAATATTTCGAATTTAGACTGCGATACCAAGCTCAACCGCTAGATGTCAGTGTGCCACACGCTCTCTTTAAATGCGTCAAAACTACAGGACCCTTTCAACAAATTGTGTATTGAATAAAATGAACATACGACAAAACTCAACAAATCATTTATTTAATATAATTATTATACAGTAAAATAATAATGAATTAATATTACCATAAATAAAATAAAAGATAAATAGTTATATTATTAGACACTAGCCAAACACAAACCGGAAGTTAACTAGGGGTCAGGCGCGCACGCGTCCTATGAGACGGTCTATAACATAACATTATATCTCATGAAACAGAACCCAAGTGCAGACGGCTCTCAACAAAAATACCTTTTATTTAACATGGGACAAAACATAACTCAAAATCCCTCGAGGGCGAAAACAAGAACAATAAACTTGCCGGAGAAGCCAGACCGGTGCGACAGGAACAAGACGGGGATGTAGACAAACGGTCCAGCACAGGGCAGCAAACACAGGTCATTAAATAGGGAAGCAACTAAGGAGAGGTAATGAGGGAGACAGGTGTAGGGCGTGAAATAATGAGGGGATAATGAATAAGGAAACAAGGGGGTGGGGCTAAGACAAGACATGGGGCTGTTATGATCCTGTCAGCCTGAACTAGAAAAACAACTACAAAAAGGACAAGATCATGACAATTATATCTTACCAAATCATTTCATATCTCTTACCTTCGTGTTGTGGGTGAACTAATTTGGAGATTCTAAGGTGTTTTATTACTCCACACAATGTGCACACTGCCTTATATGAAGCTGTTCTCATGAGCATCTCCTTCATTTGTTGTTTTGGGTCAAATTCCATGCAGGTATTCAACACTGATCCTTCTGCACAGGCAACTGAAAGAGCCATAGCCTATATATGAAATACATAAAAACAATAGGAGAGAAATCTTGCAGAAATGTTCTGTTGTCCACAGCTTGTTGAGATGACTCGACCTGAGATTTTCTTTAACATACTGATGGAGATCCCATCTGTTCTGACCTCTCATTGGCTGCTGTTTTCTTCATTCTCTTCACACGTCACTTGACCACATGAGTAAACATTCAGGCAAACACCTTCAGATCAAAAGCTTTCTAAAGTCAAGAGAACATTTCATTTAAGTGTCTCTAAACTTGAGTATACACTGCAACTGCAAGTTAGATTAATTATTCATTTCTGTATCTTGTGTGTTTGTATCTGTCAGAGAGCTGCAGTGGAAGATGATGTGGTGTACGCAGGAGTCATGAGAAGATGATTCTGAGATTCTCAGACTGATGCTAAACTATAAACTACGACTGCTTTTAAATATGCTTTTACTTGTTATGTGAAATGCAAGTGTGCATGTATGCTAACTGTCATTTTATTTATATAGAACAATTAAAAGAACACATGTTGACCAATGTGCTTAACATGTAATCTTAACAATGAGATTGATAAAACACTAATAAAACAGAAGTCACTGATTAAAGTCATATGATAAAGCTCTCAGACAGCGGCAGCAGGCGGGCTAGTCCAGTGTTTGATAACCGCTACAGCAGAAGTCCGGATCACAGACCTCAGAACTTCAACACTTTCATTGCATAAAAGCATCAGAAGGTTCTTTACAATTGCTCACTCGAAAAGTAGTTAAATCTGTCCCACTAGATTAAAGCACTTGTCACACAAATGTATTCTTTTATACGGTGTTTTTAAGTGTTGCAATTTCAGTTTCACACTATTGTAAAGTGCTACTGTAAAACACTTCTCTGTAAAATAACGGTAAATTACTGACAGCACAGACGCCAGTAATCTACTGTTATTCTACGGTATGAATACTGTGAAGTTGCTTTACAGTTTTTTACTGTAAACACAAAAAAACTGTATTTTACGGTTTACTATTTATTAATTTTGTACAGTAAAATCCTGGCAGTAATCGTCTGTAATTCTACCGTATGAATACTGCGAAACTGATTTACAGCTTATTACTGTGAAAATGACAAACAGTATTTTCCAGTCATTTTTCTTATTTTAAGCAGAGATGCCAGCAATATTCTGTAGTTCAATGAATACTTTGAAATTACTTTCTAGCCATATTCTGTCAAAAAATATATGAAGTTTTTCTGTAATTATTAAAATTTTATAATACACTAAAATATGGTGAGGTAAAAACAATCCAATCAGTTATTTTGGCAACACTCTTATTCAAAAAGGAACCCCAAAATAGGTTAGAAAATAAAATAACTAAATCAGTAAATTACTGTAGTAAAAACACAGGCAACAGAAATAGGCAAATAATGCAAACCTTTAACCTTTAAAATAACCTTTATTTATAAGCAAGATCATCAAAAAAATAGTATAAGCAATGTTAACATGTGTAAAAGTAAGAAAAAGTGCAGAAAATACAAAGTCAACGCGGTTACATAAGAATAAAGGAAATTGCATTGAAAACTCAAACTCAGTTCAGTCAAATATCTCGCTTCTCCTCTTAAATTAGTGTTAATATTTTCCACATATATTCCAGACATGAGAACCACAAACACGGCCAGACAAACTCGTACTTAAACTCATGTGAAACATCAGCGCCATTGTGCTTCTTCAAAAACAAAACCCACAATGCATTATCAGTTTTTATTGCAAAAGAGTCATAAACTGACTATAGCTTCTGTTAAAAATGTGTAAATCTCATGTCCTTTAATAACGTTGGAAACTTCCACATGCAGTTATTGCATTAACATAATGGTGTTTGTTGGATAAAACATTCTCATTGAAATTACACTACTATGAGTCCAAATAGGGTAGAAAGGGAACAAACAGTTAAATATAGATTAAAATAAAGAAATATAGAATCTATAATAATGAAAACCCATAGCCTCAAAAATGTCATGTAGTGTGATTTATCTTACAATTTCATTACATTTGTTTACATGGCGCTACTGTTTCTTTTTAATAAAAAATGAATAATACTTGTTTTCTATGTGAAGCTGATTTTTTCATGGAAAATGGTCTTGGAAATGTTAATAAGTAACATCAACATTAAATTTAATGCATTATTATTTTGAGCAATGACAGATTTTTAAAAACAAAATGGACCAAAATGTCCATGTCCAAAAACGCTGATAAATGTCTTTTCCTGTGGCTCAGTGGTTAGAACATGAACAACCCAAGGTCACAGGTTTGATCCCAGGGATTGCACAAACACATGTATATCATAATGCTTAGGCTATGTAAGTGGCTTTGGATAAAAGCATCTAAATGCATCAATATAATATAAAGTGTCTTGAGGGGCTGCTGATATGATTATGGGAGCACACGTGACACCGCTCTCCATCAGGTAACATTAGCTCCCTACAGCCGCCAGCATCACATTCAAAGCTCTGCTCTTGACTTACAAGACCACCACTGGGTCAGCACCCCCAAACCTACACTCAGCAATTCAGACATATGTACCCTCTAGATCAATGGTTCTCAAACTTTTTCCTTGTAAAGGCTGAAGTATAGTTAGCTGAAGTAACCACGGCTCTAGATCCTTGCGCTCTGCTTATGAACAGTGTCTTGTGGTACCATCCCAAAACGGCACAAAATCACTTTTATGCACCTTCTATGGAACTGTTCCACGATGGTGAGATGGTCTGCCGGTCTTCTTCTTCAGCCATCTTTAAGAGTGGGCTAAAAGACTCATCTCCTGCGTCAACACCTGACACAATAACACAGAGCCCTCTTCTGCTTTTCTTTCCTACTTTATGTAGTGTTGCCCTTGTTGTTGCCCTGATTGCTTCTCTTGTCCTGCCTCATTTGTAAGTGGCTTTGGATAAAAGCATCTGCTAAATGACAGATGTTCTCAGCTAAAGTGACACTCGCTCATGCCTCTGTTAAAGATGTGCACTAACACATACTGCTCAAAACACCTTCACACTGATCCTGCTCAAATCCTGTGAAGAACAAGAACAAGAGAGAGATTAGATGTCCATATGACTTTAATAAATGTGTTGTGTTTATAGCAATATAATAAATATATACAAAATATATACTTCACATATTTCTTAAATGCATACATGTGTGTGTGTGTGTGTGTGTGTGTGTGTGTGTGTGTGTGTGTGTGTGCCCATTTAAATACACACAGAAATCTTGATGCCAAATAAACACATATTATAGCCACAAACATTTATTTATGAATCGATTTCACACACGCACGCACGCACGCACGCACACACCTCATTTAATAAAATGTGCAGATATTATTTGAGTGTTTGTGCATAAAACATGTTTACCAGTGTTGTTTTCCATTCAGACACTTTGAGGCTTCTTCATGATTCAGATGTGCTGCAGGAATTGATGCTTCTTATTTCATCAGTCAGACAATTTTCACTTTCTGAGGATTTCCCTGGAAGTGCTGAACATAAAGTGACATGTTATATTAAGATGTTTTCTAGCAGTGGTTTCACAGTTGTGGAAGGTGTTTTCTTTGCTAGATACTGTAAGCTGAAGGTGAAACTGACCTTTAGCTCTTCTGTACATGAAGACACTGATGATGATGGTGATGATGGTGATGACACCGAACACAGAGACAACTACAGCTGTAATGACAATGACCCGCCGGTCAGGAGACTCTACATGGATGAAGAGAATAAACAATTAATAATAATAATAATTAATTAATTTTTTCAGTTAATTCTTTATACCTGCAATGTACAAAGTATTATAAACATAAACATGATTTGATTCACAGGTTTCTAAAATACTTACATCAGACAAGATTAACCACTACATTTAATCATTTCCTATTACATGGTGTAATAATGCACACATCTTAATTTTTAATATTCAACATGAATCTAATATAAAATGCCGTTCATATGTCATACAAGATTATAACTACAAATTATTCAACCAAATTGAGTGTTCGTCTCGAACTGCATACTCGTGTTTTCTTTTTGGAATGTCTGCATTTGTCAATAAAATATTTCAAATCAACATTTCATGTTCAATAACTTATTTATGAGGTTAGTAGATGTGTTATAAGTGGGATAATGTACAGACAGCCGGCTGTCATTGTGAAATTGTTCAGTGTGATACAATCAGGTCCTGATCACACTGTCTGAGTTTATTCTGAGATCACAACTATCTGCCTGTACATGATCCCTTACATGTGAAGAAATAACGGCCATCACAGACTGCATTACACCACATACAGGTGCATCTCAATGAATTAGAATGTCATAGAAAAGTTCATTTATTTCAGTAAATCAACTCAAATTGTGAAACTCATGTATTAAATAAATTTAAGTTTAAGTCTTTTGTTCTTTTAATTGCGATGATTTTGGCTCACATTTAAAGAGCAGGTTTCAAGGTTTTTGTAAGTGTCCTAATGTTGTATTAGAGTCCCCAACAACATGTTCAAATGCATCAAAGGTAAAAAACGGTGCTATTTTCTTAAAATAAGCATTTAGTATCTATCCATTTCTCAAAGATCCCTAAACGATTCTTCCGAAGCTGTTCAAATGTTCCGCTTCTCTAAGCTCCTCCCTACCGCGAGTCCAGTGTGCTCCGATTGGCCAACTGGCCCAATCAGTTGTGATTGGTCTTTCTTCATACACTGCGTGTCAGAAACAAACGCCCATTACCACAGTTCTTATCTCAGGAAGGTTTTTGTAAACAAAGACGCTGTGTGTAAAAATGGCATCTGTATTACCATATCACAAGTTTTTATCTTCATAAACTTATCTTCATAAACCATTCAGACTATTGTTTTCTATTGACTCCTTACTTTGGAAGCCAATATCTTAATTTATCATGGACTTTTTGGAATAATAACTTTGCAGATCGTCAAAATTGAAGGAAAGCTACGTTACACACTGAAATGCCGGTAATTTTATGAGATTCGTGAAACCTGCTCTTTAACAAAAACCCACCAATTCACTATCTCAACAAAGTACAATATGGTGACATGCCAATCAGCTAATGAACTCAAAACACCTGAAAAGGCTTCCTGAGCCTTCAAAATGGTCTCTCAGTTTGGTTCACTAGGCTACACAATCATGGGGAAGACTGCTGATCTGACAGTTGTCCAGAAGACAATCATTGACACCCTTCACACGGAGGGTAAGCCACAAACATTCATTGCCAAATAAGCTGGCTGTTCACAGAGTGCTGTATCCATGCATGTTGACAGAAAGTTGAGTGGAAGGAAAAGGTGTGGAAGAAAAAGTGAAAGTGACCTATTAGTCAGATATGGTGACCCATACCCGAAATGTGACCTCTGCATTTAACCCATCCAGAGAGTAGTGAACACACGCACAGCAAGTGGTGAACACACGTACACCCGGAGCAGTGGGGAGCTATCACTGCAGCGCCCCGGGAGCAAGTAGGGGTAAGGTGCCTTGCTCAAGGGCACCTCAGTCGTTACCCGCTGGCCCTGAGGATCCAACTGGCAACCTTCTGGTCACGAGTCCCACTCTCTAACCATTAGGCCACGACTGCCAAAAGATGCACAACCAACCGAGAGAACCGCAGCCTTGAGAGGCTTGTCAAGCAAAATCTGTTCAAGAATTGAATTGGGTGAACGTCACAAGGAATGGACTGAGGCTGGGGTCAAGGCATCAAGAGCCACCACACACAGACGTGTCAAGGAATTGAACCACAGACAACGTCAGAGGCGTCTTACCTGGGCTAAGGAGAAGAAGACATGGACTGTTGCCCAGTGGTCCAAAGTCCTCTTTTCAGATGAGAGCAAGTTTTGCATTTCATTTGGAAACCAAGGTCCTAGAGTCTGGAGGAAGGGTGGAGAAGCTCATAGCCCAAGTTGCTTGAAGCCCAGTGTTAAGTTTCCACAGTCTGTGATGACTTGGGGTGCAATGTCATCTGCTAGTATTGGTCCACTGTATTTTTGAAAACCAAAGTCACTACACCCGTTTACAAAGACATTTTAGAGCACTTCATGCTTCCTTCTGCTGACCAGCTTTTTAAAGATGCTGATTTCATTTTCCAGCAGGATTTGACACCTGCCCACACTGCCAAAAGCACTAAAAGTTGGTTAAATGACCATGGTGTTTGGTGTGCTTGACTGGCCAGCAAACTCACCAGACCTGAACCCCATAGAGAATCTATGGGGCATTGTCAAGAGGAAGAGGAAAAAATGCAGATGAGCTGAAGGCCACTGTCAACAAAACCTGGGTTTCCATTACATTCTGTCAGACTTATGAAGTTCGCAGACGACACCACACTCATTGGCCTCATCCAGGATGGTGATGAGTGTGCGTACAGACAGGAGGCTGAGCAGCTGGCTGTCTGGTGCAGTCATGACAACTCGGAGCTGAACACGCTTAAAACAGTGGAGAGGATTGTGGACTTCAGGAGAAACCCCCCTGCACTCCCCCCTCTCACCATCATGAACAGCACTGTGGCAGCAGTGGAGTCATTCAGGTTCCTGGGCACCACCATCTCTCAGAACCTGAAGTGGGACAATCACATTGGCTCCATCGCTAAAAAAGCCCAGCAAAGGTTGTACTTCTTACATCAGCTGAAGAAGTTCAACCTACCACAAACTCTGTTAAAACAGTTTTACTCAGCTGTCATAGAGTCTGTCGTCTGCACATCCATCACTGTCTGGTTTGGCTCAGACATCAGAAGACTACAGAGGACGGCTGGGACTGCTGAGAAGATCATTGGTGCTCCCCTGCCCACCCTCCAAGAACTGTATACATCCAGAGTGAGGAAAAGGGCTCAGAACATCACCCTGGACCTCTCACATCCAAGCCATCATCTCTTCACAATGCTGCAGAGCACTGAGCACCAAAACAACCAGACACAAAAACAGCTTCTTCCCTCAGGTCATCTACCTCTTGAACAGTTCAATGTTTTTACACACTGTGCAATAATAATTAAGTGCAATATTAATGATATCCTCCAGATAATACACTATCTATTTTTATACAACTTTTTCTGTCAATTATATTTCATTCATTCTGCTGTATATAGCACATACCTTGTACTACAATAGTCTATTCTTGTTTTTTACATATTTACATACACACATAGCTTTACTCTCTATATCTTTATCTTATGTTTATGTTTATTGTATTGTATTTCTTAATTGTTTATACCCATAGGCCCTTATTTAAATCATTGTGTACTGTATTCTATTGTGTTATGGTCTCTGTGTACTGTTGTTGCTGTTTCTGTGTTCTGGATGCTCCTGTCACCAAAACAAATTCCTTGTATGTGCAAACACACTTGACAATAAAGCTCTTTCTGATTCTGATTCTCAGCAGTGCCACAGACTGATCACCTCCATGCCACGCCGCATTGAGGCAGTAATTAAAGCAAAAGGAGCCCCTACCAAGTATGGAGTACATATAAAGTAAATGAACATACTTTCCAGAAGGCCAACAATTCACTAAAAATGCTTTTTATTGGTCTTATGAAGTATTCTAATTTGTTGAGAGTGAATTGGTGGGGTTTTGTTAAATGTGAGCCAAAATCATTACAATTAAAAGATCCAAAGACTTAAACTACTTCAGTCTGTGTGCATTGAATTTATTTAATACACGAGTTTCACCATTTGAGTTGAATTATTGAAATAATTGATCTTTTCCACGACATTCTAATTTATTGAGATGCACCTGTATATCAGCTTAAAGACACTAATAATCACACGTGACTCACCTGAACACTCGTGACAGAGCTGAGTGTTGTCTAGATCTTCAGCGTGTTTTGTGATGGGATTCAGGGGAAGTAAAGGCAGAGGACCTGGAAAATAAGATAGAAGAAGTCATGTTTATGGGTCAAAGATGGAAAAGGGTGTTACTGCTTTAAATGGTTGTTGTTAAAAAACTGTTTAATTTAATTGCATTTTTGTTTTTCTGAGCAAAAAAAATACATTTTTCCATTTTCCAAAAACTTTGTTGAAACCATAAAGTAGATATTTTACTTACATTTAATATACTTTCTATGGACATAAAATCACTTTTGATTATTTCTTTTGGACATCTTAACGTCTTTGACCCTTGTACATACAGTTTGCTGACTCTACGAGACCATTGTGTTTCTATCATTTGTCCTTTTAAAAGTGCACAGAAGAAAGTTGATTAAATCTGAGAGACACTGACCGTTGACAGTGAGATTGAATGTCTTGTATGAGACTTTATTGTTGCTGCTGATCCTCAGTGTGTAAAGTCCAGAGTGATGAGATGTGATGTGTGTGATGGTCAGATCTCCGGTCTGATTGTTCATCTTCAGTCTGTCTCTGAACATCTCATCCTGAGAGAACATGGTGCTGCTGGCTTCCCTGTTGATTTTTGCCACAACAGTCTTTTCAGGCCCATAATACCACACGATCACGTCATCTCTCTGTTTGACAACATCAGTGTATAGAGTAACAGAATGTCCCTCTGTCACTGACTTCACTTCATCTGGATCAACACCAAACACACCTGAACAACACAAACAGTTTGTATATTACTATACCATGTGTGAGCAATACTGCACGAGAGGGTTGTCCTGTGGTTCAGTGGTCAGAGCAGACGCTAGCAACACCAAGGTCATGGGTTTGACCCCAGGGATCGCACGTACACCGATACAAATGCATAATGGAATGGAATATGAACTTAAAAGCACTACTTTAACCACCACAGGAACATTTTGGATAGAAAGAAGAAACAGGAAAGAACTTTGGCCAAAAAATGTATTTAAAATCTAACAACACATATATATACAGTCATGGCCAAAATTGTTGGCACCCCTGAAATTTTTCCAGAAAATCAAGTATTTCTCACAGAAAAGTATTGCATTAACACATGTTTTGCTATACACATGTTTATTCCCTTTGTGTGTATTGGAACAAAACAAAAAAAAGGAGGGAAAAAAGCAAATTTTACATAATGTCACACAAAACTCCAAAAATGGGCTGGACAAAATTATTGGCACCCTTAACTTAATATTTGGTTGCACACCCTTTGGAAAAAATAACTGAAATCAATCGCTTCCTATAACCATCAATAAACTTCTTACACCTCTCACCCGGAATTTTGGACCACTCTTCCTTTGCAAACTGCTCCAGGTCTCTCATATTGGAAGGGCGCCTTTTCCCAACAGCAATTTTAAGATCTCTCCACAGGTGTTCAATGGGATTTAGATCTGGACTCATTGCTGGCCACTTCAGAACTCTCCAGCGCTTTGTTGCCATCCATTTCTGGGTGCTTTTTGAAGTATGTTTGGGGTCATTGTCCTGCTGGAAGACCAACGATCTCGGACGCAAACCCAGCTTTCTGACACTGGGCCCTACATTG
>NW_026634512.1:16014-23425 GCF_024868665.1 Triplophysa rosa
CTTACCTGAGATGTATAACGTCGTTTCAACTCAGGTACACGAGCTCTTGGCTACAGATATTACAGCACTCAGTTTCACAACTGATATATGGAGCTCGGATGTAAGCCCCACCAGCATGCTGAGTTTAACCGCACAGTGGATTGACAAAGATTTTAAGCTACGAAAGGTTGTGCTTCACTCACAAGAGTTCAGGGGGTCCCATACAGCTGCAGTTATCTCTAATGCATTCAGCAAGATGTTTGACACTTGGCATATAGACCGATCTAAAGTGCATGCGGTAGTCAGTGACAACGCAAGAAATGTGACCAAAGCCATGGAGGAAAGCGGTCTGAAAGGGATACGCTGCACGGCACACACAATTCAACTAGCAGTTCACGATGGATTGTTGAGTCAGCGCAGTATAGCGGATGTGATAGCGATTGGCAGAAAAATGATTGGTCACTTTAAGCATTCTCCGCTTGCTTACACGCACCTACAATCTGTCCAAGAGCAGTTCGGAATGCCACCAAAACGTCTCCAACAAGATGTAAGCACTAGGTGGAACAGTACATATTATATGCTGGAGAGCCTTTTTGCGCAAAAGCGAGTCCTGGCTGCATACCTAGCAGATCATGAACTGCCTGCGACTTTCACAGCATACCATTGGGTGTTAATAGAGAACGTGCTCTCTCTTCTGGCCCCATTTGAGCAGATAACAAAGGAGATAAGCTCATCTGATTCATCTGTGGCAGATGTTATCCCCTTACTGGCAGCACTGAAGCGTCTTCTAAACAAAGAGGCTGAAACGGACCACGGAGTGAAAACAACTAAAAGTGCACTGTTAGAGGCTGTCTCCACACGATTTAGTCAGGTGGAGTCCGAACCCCTGTACTGCATTGCAACTGTGCTTGATCCTCGTTATAAAGATAACTATTTTGATGTGGGAAAAAAGCAGCGCACACGAGAAATGATACAAGCAGAGCTGGAGCCGCTCGGTGACGTAGACGGTCAGGGGACGCACAGCGCAGGAGAAGCGGGAAACAACACGGACAGAAAACGGGCCCGTACTACAGATGAGCCGCACACATCATCGCTGTCCGACATGTTTGAAGAGATCCTCCAAGAAAATATCCCGAATGTACTACAGAGGACCAGCTCAACCGCGCAGCAGTTAGATTGTTATCTCTCAGATGTCCCCATCCCCAGGAGCAATAACCCTCTAGAATATTGGAGGAACAATCAAAGCCGCTTTCCCGACCTGGCACAGATGGCACGCAGGTAAGAAGGGGATTAAATATTAAATTATATTATTTATCAATGTCTCGAAACATAAATATTTAAAAATGTAACTATTCTGATCCTAGGTACTTGTCTGCTCCATCTACAAGTACTGACAGTGAGAGACTGTTTAGCGCTGCATCTCATATAATTGATGAAAAGAGGAACCGACTTTCGTGTGAAAAAGCAGAGAAACTCCTTTTCATCAAAAAGAACCTGCCACTTTTCCTTAAAAAATAGGCTAAGCAGGCTTATATAGCCTATTCATGAATTATCTTTTATTTGTTGTGGGTTCATCCACTTTGTTGTACTTTTTTCAATGCAGTACTTAATGCAAGTTTTTTACAGTAAATAAATATACAGTTACAGTCTTTAAGCAGACAGTTATAGGCCCATGGCTTTTCAAAAAGGGCCATTAAAAGATGACCAAATATTTTATTTTCCTAATTTATTTGTAAGTTATATTGTGCTTAAGTTTTCTGATTGTCTGCTGATATGTATAATGTTCAGTGTTAAATAAATATTTCAAATGTAATAGTTTTGTTATTATTATATATATTTTATTGAAAAGCAATACAAAATAGTAAAAAGCATATTCTGATTATTTATATAAATGTAATGTGATAAAATGGGCTAAATAAATAGCAAAATTGCAACAAAAAAATACATGTTCGGTGTTCGGTATTATTCGGCCTTTGGCCAAGTGTTTCACATCAAGTTCGGCTTCGGCCAAGGATTTTCATTTCGGTGCATCCGTAGAATTTCTTGCATATTTTATGACTGAAAAGTCTAAAATAATCTGGTCACTACATTACAAAAACAACTTAAAGATTCCTGTTATATAAATTCAATTTAATTTAATTGATTTGTCCTTTTCTCAGTTCAATTTGATTAGTACACTCCATCCATTCGTCCTATCAGTGGGGCCAACCGGGAAGACACCTGGTGCTTCAGATGAATATATACTGTACATACCTGGATTTCGGAATCACCGATGAGAGAAACAATTCCTCCTCTTTTCACCTCCTCCATTGTCCTGTAGTTTGAAAATTACAATGGGAATGCATTTGACTTGCATTGGCTTTTCAGGTTGTTTATAGTAATGAGAACATATTTGACACATAGGCCTACCTCTTGTATGTCAAGTGCTGAATAGCATATGCTGACAAAGATGACGCTTGATAAGCATGTGCCACAGATGTCAGCAATACCTCTGTTTTGAGAGACGTCCACTTCTCCCTCACCTCTTTTTCTGCCAATAATGCAAAATAGTTATTTCAGTTAATTATACTTAATATACAAGATAAAAAAATACAAACTTTAATTTACTGGTACTGAAGCGTACTGTACAAACCAAAACCCCACAGTTGTTGAAGTCTGTCTGCATCCATTGTGCTGGGTAGTCGACAGTCTACTTATTCAAGTCCCAGGAATACCTGAATGCCACCCTTATGTAAAAATACTTCATCTTTAATAAACGTTTACATAGAAAAGTGTTGGGGAGACGCAGCAGGTGCTATAGTTTTACACTATTTCCCTGTTGTAGTGACTGCCAGTCAGTCACACCAGCGTTGGCAGGCAATGTAGTTTGACGCGTGCAACCAATAAACAATGTCCGTTTCCATTCTTGCTCACATTTCATTTATTTTAGCACACATGTAATTGATTTCTTCAATGGTACACAGTCACAAAACCCATAAAGGTCTCTTACATATTCCTTTTTTACTTGATTCCACACGCACATACTTCCTTTACCATGCACACTTCACAGTCAAAAACTGGTATGCCCATACACACGTCTTTCATTTCCTCTAACCATTTAAAGATCTTTTTGACGATTTACGCCACCCAGTGTACAGAGTAAGAATTGCATGGAATTAATGGCTCTTACACCTGGAAAAAAATCTGGTGTAGGTAGTACTGTGATTTTATTGTAGATTTTAACTCAGAATCAAGTGAGTTTTGATTAAACTTTATTGTTATTGTCTTTTAGGTACATTTCATATTCATAAACATATATTGAGTCCTTGTTTATTACATTGTATGTTTAAACCACCTTTAAAAAACCCTGTTCCTGTAAATGTTATCTTGAAAATGTAACCATGTTTACTGTATTTGTAATAATGTTGTTTTTGCTGGATTTTTTTCTGTATAAACTCTATATGTCCCCACTACTATATGCATGTTTCTTATTCTTATTTTTCCTTTTAATGGCGGATGGCAACTTACTAAATGCATGTTTTTACGTTATTGGTTATAAAAAATAAATAAATAATTGGATGCAAATAAAACAAAAACACTTGGCAAATCGGTCTACCCTAAGGACCCCAAAGAAGGAGACCGTCGCGGTGCCTGTCCGCAAAACGCGACCAAAGCAGTTTCTCCACAAATTAAAGACAAACAAATGATAGAAATGTACACCAGAAATATTGTTATAGTGCTTCGATTTGTTTGGTGCAACACAAGTCTGGTTTTACCCGTTTCACGCACGCTGGCAGTGCAATGGCTGCCCTCGGGGTGGGAGAGAGAGAGCGATGATTATGATTTTCTTACTAAATTTCCTTATATAACACGTGTAATATTATTTTTGTTTATCGCAACTCAAACTTTAAGATTAAATACGTTGTTAATTTTGTATTCTTTATACATAAATGCAGATGCTTACGTAATAATCTATTGTCATTGTTTAGTTGAGTTTGATTCTGTTTTTTAGCTGAATATACAAAAATCTTTTTAAATGATAAGACATAAAATGTCTAACAGTGTCAGCTTTGTTTAACATTATATATTCCTCTGCCTTTTTTATTTATTCTACTCTATTATTAAAGCCTACTACTATTATTTGAACATTCTTTTTACTGTTGTTCTGTGTTCATACAATTTTCTGTAAGTTGATTCTGGCATTAATAAATTCACTATTTTCGCTTTATAACTGTTATTTCATGACTTGTGAGGATTCTCATTTAAATTTAATATTACAATATGACGTACTGTTATAAATATTAGATGTTTCACAGCTGTTTCAGTATATATTCCTCACCTGTTGCAATACACAATAATTCAGCTCTAGCGTATTTTAGGCTTACAGCATGCTTTGGGGTTTTCATATTTATATAACAGCCTAATATTTTTGTTTGTGATATTTTTTTACCTATGTGTGAGCTATAAAATGAAATAAAATAATTATTAGTTAAAAGTTAATACATAAATACAGTGATTATTCCATTAGTACATATTATGTGGACTGAAGTTATGTTTAAACAACATTAATACAAGATGGCTTATGAAAATGCTTATGAAAAAACAGAAGGTTTCCAAATTTATAGGCCTACCTCCTCGTTTTTTTTAAAGATAGGATGGGATAGCTAACCAAATAGAGTGTTTATTTTAAATAAAAAATTAAAGATGATATTTAAGTTTAAGATAGCTATCTATAGCTCTTCATTGTCTTTTATTTTTTAACATTTATTTTATTAATTGCTTTAATCTTACTTGATGAAATTGGCAATGGAAAACCAGGCTAAATTAACCTTGTAATACTCAAAGTTTTAGTTACATTCTTCAATATTGAAATGTCCCTCTGCAACCGAAGATACATTTTTTGTTGTTGTTTAATTTTCACATTTTTTGTTAATATTCATATCGACTTATAGTGTACTATTTGTAACCAACAAGTCCTCCAACTCATACGACCAATGTGGTCGTTTTCAACCTTCCCCAAATGATTCCCTCAACTGGTCATCTCATCTTACATAACATTTGCATACACCACAGCAAGATAAATAGTTAGTTATTTACTTTATGTTTTACAATTCTCAACATAATTTGACTCGTAGGGCAGTCAGTAGGTCTGGTCTTATTTTTGACTAGCTACGGAACAATCTATTTTCTATTTTTGACTGTCCGCGACAATTAATTAATTTATGCTTTAAATCATAATAGGAAGCGATAAACAAACATGTCAGGAACAGGGACTTTAAACTATTCTAATATCATCACCTAATATTAATTTTATATTAAATTATAATATACTATTATTGCTATTACAACAATAAAAATGTCAAAAGTGTTTTTTTAAAGCACAAGCACTGGCGTGTCTTCTTCTACATCAAGCTTCGATAAAATTCTTAAGTATTAACACATTTTAAAAACTAAAAACTCTTTTTTGCAAGCTTTTAGTATGAACAGAGGTTTAGCTAGCTCTGGAACAAGCGAACGCAGCTTCGGGTCATTCATATAACAAGATATCGCGATAAACATTCGTAAATCAGGCATTTAAGATAGCTACCACTTGTAGCAATCGGGGTCCTGACCGACATGCTCTGAGCTAGTAGAGCCATCAGTCTCATCAGATCACACCGTAGAGAATCACCTGCTGTAACAGAAACATCACAAAAGAAGATCCTCATTAAAACAACAACTATTTTTACATCAACATCGGAGGTTTGCTCTGAAGCCGGCACCATGGAAGTTCGCTTCATTTTTCTTTCCTTTCTGATTGCCAATGGTAAGTTCATATTTTTTATAACTTTATTTCTTTCTTGACAGATATAGGCTATGTCTGCTTATATGACACTTCAGGGCCCGTATTCACAAAACATTTTATCTTAACACTAGCTCTCCCAAACAGTTTTTTCAGGGATGTCAACTTGTCACCTTTCAGCGAAATTCGCCGTTTTGGATCCAAAATGGGTCATTATTGTGATTCGTGTACTGTAGACCCGATGAGTTTTTGAAAAGGGGGGTCTGTGAGTCTTTGGACGGGGTCGCGGTGAATGAAATTATGAGAATCATGTAACGTTACAGGTGTTGTGGTAACGATGGCAAATCACTGGCCAGTTTGCCCGGTTATGTTTTGAACGCTTCGCAGATTGAGTGCACATAACGTTACTCAACTCATGAATCAATTTTAGATGAATTACGCAGCAATTCGACAGCGCATTTCTGACTTGCTTCAATACAATCGTCACAAAGCAACGGGTAAAGGCGCGCTGGTTTGCTTTACCACGTGAGCACGCCGGTGTTGTGTAATATTAGGCTTGTTTGAGATGCACCTCGCCTAGACTGAAAAGAAGACGAGAGTAGGCCAATAGTGTCTGTCTGCGGAGTGCAAGAGAGGGGCGTGTGAGTGGGTGGAGGAGAACCAACGCCACTTTGCTGGGAAGATTGAACTGCCAAAGATTTTAAGAATGAAGGAGGATGATCACAATTTGTGACTTATTTATAAACACATTATATGAAGGTGACATGGACGAAGAAGAAATCCGGGCTCCTTTCTTATTCACTTTTCAGAGACGAGAGGACATGGAATTTGCAGGAAATACGAGACAAAATAAATATCTGTGTGTCTTGTTTCTTCAACCCTGACTTGTGAATATTGTGGGATGTTGTAAATATTGTATGTAAATATCATTTTGTTTTTGTAAAATAACATTAATATTCTGTGTGAAAATAAGTGTTGTGTTCTTGAAATATATTTATATTTTTATATATTTTGTATTAGATTTATTAGATTTTATGTACATATTTTATGTTGGATGCACAATTTGCTAAGTAAGGTTAATAGAAACAAATAAATCCAGCAACACCTGTAGGACAGTGGAATATGTGACTATTAAATGATATAACTCCCAAATGTCGGTGGATTGGATGCCTTACTAGTCTCTGAGCACATGTGTTACCATGTTCATGCTGGCAAATCACAAAGCTGGTTTCAGACTACTTTTAGACTGGATACATACGGAAAAAAACATAATGCATAGCCTACCATGCGAAGGCTGAGTCTTTCCTCAATTACAGTAATATATTCCATTTGAGTTATTATATTTACAAGATTTTTGGAGTACGTGCATTTATATATACGAATAAAAAAAGGACAGATATGGTAACCTAGGGCGAACTTTATTACACAAATGAATACGATTAGCCTATTTTAAATCACATCTAAACCACACGTTAATGCGATGGAAAAGAAAAAGAAGGAAAGAGGTAGTAAACTTTCACATTGCCTACTAAGTGTAGTAATTTACATCATAAAGTATAGATGCTTTTATCAAAAGCTAATTAAAAATGAAGGAAAATAACGAAAGGATTCATCCTATTAAGAAGAAAATATTATGACATTTCATTTTCTGAGATGGATACAAAGTTTCAA
>NW_026634513.1:0-3412 GCF_024868665.1 Triplophysa rosa
AAAATAAAGACTATTTTACAGAAAATGGGGGATAATAACATATAAGAGACATTGTACCGGGTAGTATATAGTAGAATAAACATATTAACAGATTGTATGTACACTTGTGCAAATGGATAATTTAGTAAGTGGAGGTAGTGTTATATACATGTATACATAAGATGTAGATATAATAAGGCACTATAGTGCACACTATAGGAGTAGTGGAAGTGGAATATTGCTCTTAAGGAGCAGTTATCTTAAGGAGCAGTTATCTGAGCAGTTATCTTTTGGTAGTTAAAACAAAATAAAAAAATCCCAGGTTTGATTATTGCTTTACAAAGTTATGCAAACCAAGAACTATTGTATAGTAAAAATGTGGTAACCCCAAATGAACCATAGTTTTACTACAGTAACCATAATTTAACCGTGGTATTTGTTGTAAAACGGTGATTATACAAATGCTATCATTCTGCCAAAATACATGCTTACTACACGTCCTTTACCATAGGTATATTACATTTTTGTAACTGTTTGCTTTCCTACATTCTTCCAAATATCTTCTTTTGTGTTCAACAGAACAAAGAAATTGATGAAGCATTTTTCCTACTATGGGAGTCAATGGGGGCCAAGAACTGTTTGGTTACTGACATTCTTCCAAATATCTTTCTCTGTGTTCATCAGAACAAAGAAATGTATACAGATTTGGGACAACTTGAGGGCGAGTAGTGAAGACGAAATTTTGATTTATGGGTGAACCGTTTCTTTAATATACTGATATTTGTACAGATGTTGTGTGTTTAGAGAAGGTTCACCAGCTGACCAATCCCACATCAATAACACATATGAAGTCTATAAGAACTATAGTAAAAATATGGCAACCCCAAATGAAACATAGTTTTACTACAGTAACCATAATTTAACTGTGGTATTTGTAGTAAAACGGTGATTATACAAATGCTAATCATTCTGTCAAAATACATGCTTACTACACGTCCTTTACCATATAAAACCAGGGTAAATTTTCACAAAGAAAAAACACATCAAATCATTGCGAATCACTTAACGTACTCTATAATCAGCAGAAAATCCTGAAAAACTACAAAATGAAAACCTGGAAGCACATTTACCCCGCCGTGCCAAATCCACAAATGCTGAATGTTTGTGCTTATCTGCCACAACCAGACCTGACCGACCACACACCTTATTCACACACACGCACACACACGCACACACACACACACACACACACACACACACGCACACACACACACACACAATAGAGATGTAAACAGAACAGAAACACACACACACACACACAGCGACCGACAGCCACAAACTAAAGCATCAGGATGCACTAAGAGAGTGTATTAAGATGAAGTAGCTCTCTCAATAATAACATGGATGCTGTGTTTGGACATACAGGTCGTGATCATGGGCGGATCCAATTACTGTAAACAGATCAAAACAAAAGACACGCGACCTCTCGTCCGACAGGTGCTGGCGACCCCAACACAACAACACATCCTCTTCTTATTATATTACAGCCTCTATTCTACTTCATATGTTAAAGAGAGTGAAAAAGAGAGAGAGCTCTGCAGGGTGAAGCAGATGGACCCGCTGCCTCTGGGAGCTTCAGATCCAACAAACGTAAAGCTGGTGAACGCATGACAGTAATACTGTCATCACTGTAAAATAATGCATAAATAAAATGAATAAGAATAAAATAAACTAGTTCTGTATTATGTTTGGTAATATGCCATGGATGAAATAAAAGGGCCAGTTCACCCAAAAATATGTCATCATTTATTCACGCTTATGTGTAAACCTGTATAAGACTTTTTCTTCCGTGGAACACAAAAGAAGATATTTTGAGAAATGTTTAAGTGGTTTTGTGTTCATTATGGAAGTCAATGGGGTTCAGAGTTGTTTGATTATCAACATTCTTCAAAATATCTTCTTTTGTGTTCTGCAGAAGAAAGAAATCCACACGGGTCGTTCTCTTTACACACATGCGTCCGGAGTCCTCTATTGATCTTTTGTTTATGTCAATGAGCCCTTAATCTTTACATCGGGCCAATAAATTAACATTAGGCCTCGTGAGTCATTTAGGAGATGGGCCGTCGCCTCTTTCCTCTGGGTTAGATTTGATTTGGAGCGGTGCATTTTGGGATTGAACAGAAATACTGAAGATCAGCAGCTGAGTAAATGAGAGATGAAAACAGCTGACATCTTCACAGAGGAGAGGAAAGTCAGTGAGCTCGAAGCAAATCAATTCACGCTTTCACAGAGAATTCCTCAGACGGAGCAGAGATGCCCGACCGTGACAGATGATGAGGAGACGTCAAGAACGTTAATGATGCTTACATGTGATACCTGCTAAAGCGTTTTACTTGGAGGCTCATGTTCGATGACAGTTGACGCGAGCGACAGTCGTATGAATAAATCCGGAGGATTTTTACAGAGCGGTGCACACTCACGATGAATAGTCAGTGTTTATTCTATAATCTACTGTACTGATAGCTCGTATAATGCATCATAAACTATTTTAGTTATCAAATGTTTCAAAATGAATTTTACGCAAATACTTAAAGGGACAGTTCTCCCAAAAATAAAAATTCTGTCATTGACTCACCCTCAGGTTGTTCCAAACCTGTATACATGTCCTTGTTCTGTTAAACACAAAGGAAGATATTTGAAAGAATGTCAGTAGCCAAACAGACCTCATCGCCCATTGACTCCCATAGTATTTATTTTCTCTACTATGGCAGTAAATGAGGGATGAGATCGGTTTGGTTACTGACATTCTTTCAAACATCTTTCTTTTTGTTCACCAGAACAAAGCCATTTATACAGGTTTGGAACAATCTGAGGGTGAGTAAAGGATGACAGAATTTTCTTTTTTGGGTGAACTATCCCTTAAATACTTAAAGGTGCAATGTGTTGATTTTAGCGGGATCTAGTGGTGAAGTTGCGAATTGCAACCAATGGCTCACTCCACCCGTCTCTTTCGAAGCACTACGGTGGCACTCACAGAACTAAGGTGTCGTCACGTTTCTGCTTCTTTCCTGAAGGAGATGAGGTATTTACGAAACACGTTCTGTAGAGCAGTTTGTCCGTTTAGGGCTACTGTAGAAACAACATGGCGAATTATAGGTAAGCGAACCCGCGGTGTATGTGGATAGAAATAGCTCATTCAAAGGTAACAAAAACATAACGCTTCATTATGTAAGGTCTTTATACACCTCTAAACCAGTGGTTCTCAAACTGGGGGCCCCAAGATGGTTCCAGGGGGGCCACAGATTTTGTGGCATTTTAGAAATATAGATATTTATCATACATTTTGTGCAATCAAACATCAGAAAAACAACATCACCAACCAAAAGAATTGATGTTTTAGCATTGTTTAACTGAATATTTGCTTGGTTTAATT
>NW_026634513.1:14993-18926 GCF_024868665.1 Triplophysa rosa
CACACACACAGAGAGAGAGAGAGAGAGACATACAAGACAAAAGTGTCTTGAAATGGTTAACCTTACTGGATCATAGTCAGCCATATTTCCCCCTTTATGCACTTACAGGAGAATATAAAACGATAATAATAGCATTTAGTGCTTTTTCTATTTGGAAGACGCTTTTATCCAAACTGACTTACTTGCCATTGACAGAACACATTTTACCAGTATGTGTGTTCCTTGGGATTTGAGATGCTAACACAGTGCTCTACCAACTGAGCTACAGGAACACTTCAAGTTCACTACAAGTACAAAGGAAGACACGTTTTTGCCTTAATACCTATTTCACTTCAGTTCAAATATGACCACTCCCTTTTAAATCTTCAAATCCACAAACACACACAACTCTATCTGTGTGAACTCGGCCCAGTCTGGGCTTCTCCTGTACTTGACCTCTGGCTGTCACTCACTGCAGTGCTTAATATTTGTCTCAGGCATCATAAATATTAAATATGCAGAGAGCAAATATTTGAGTTTGGCCAATCCGCAAAGTACTGATGAATGACACCATTTACAGCAGAGGAAAGAGGCTGTTCCAACACACACACACTCACATTTAAACACACAATCCATACGCTAACAAACTTACATCACAATCCACACAAACCCATAACACACAACCACGTACACTAGCATACACTCACTACAAATGATGTATTATGTTTTGTTTAGTCTTTTCTTACGATAAAGCTTAGTTAACAACATGTGTAGAGAAAGCAGTGTGTGTGTGTGTGTGCGTGTGTGTGTGTGTGTGAATGAGTGAAAGGTAATCCATCTGACCCTCTGTAATTATGACCTCTGAACCCAAGAACATCCTAAATCAGAATTCAAAACACACACACTCACTCACTGATCTCTCGAACCTGCCTGGAGCCAGAGGCAGGGGTGAAAGCTCATTGCCGTGACATTGTGACGCCCGGGTGACCCCGCTGTGGTTAAGGGTGTGCCCTCTGGCAGCAGAACCATTAGAGCTTGGACTTAAGAAAGATACTGTGATCAAACGTGTGCCTCATTGAAACGTGTGTCTCTTTTTCTCACTGTGAAAACAAATGTTTAAATAAACTCCTCTAAACATTACCAAGGTGTTCCAGTAGCGCATTTAGTGCAGCTCGGCTCCGGCAACAGTAAGGTCATGGGTTTGATAATGAGAGAACACACACACTGAATAAATAGACACAGTAAATAAATAATAAAAAAAAACATATATATAAAGTGCATACACGTATATTTTATACCAAAAGGCTGCTCGATTATGACGAAATTCACAATCGCGATTAGTTTGGCCAACAGGCCTACTGAAATCTTTAAAACAGGATCCAACTCAAAAATGAAATAAAAGAATAAAAACAACATAAATAAATATACAATAATCTATAAATACATACATGCAGGCCAGGCACATGGGTAGTTGACAAATAAAAAAACAAAAAATGTGAAAAACAAAACTAACAATGAAGATACATCTGTATTATATACTATAAAATAAAACAGTTTGTTTTCTAAATTTCCGCTGTCACACCATAGGATACATGGTACGGTTTATTTGTCAACACTCACATGCATATGATTTCATACATATATCCATAAATATATATAAACACCTGGCACTGTAGGCTGTAGCAAAAAAGTATGTGTGTGTCTGAATAGGATGGTACTGGCGGCGTATCTAAGAGAACGAGAGAACCTTCGAGATGGCACTGTGTGGAGAATCCGATTTTTATGTGCTTTGGCAGTTGGCCTTTTGGAGCAGAGAGACAAAACTTAATCTCCTGTCCCATCTCTTTCTCTCACACATATATACAGACGCATCCTTTACATCCAGAACACTGGATCGGATCGGCCCGGAGGGGGCTCCGTCTTGCAGGCACAAAGGTTGCGTCTGGAGATGTGTAAAGTAAGCGGACCCCTGGAGGGCGGCACAAAGGTGGGAGGGGAGAACCAGAACAACAGGCCTACACTCTGATGGCCCTTCGCTCGGCCCAGCGGGGAGGCCACTTCTGTGGGCAGCGCTGCGTCTGTCACCCCCTCTCCGGCTGGAGCACAGATTACGGTACAGTAGCAAGAGATAAATTCAAACGCAAACAGACACATCAAACGAACGCCAGCGTTGGACGAAAGGCAGTGAGGGATTCGCACAAAAAGAAGATCACGATCCTTCACAGACGGGCTAAGAAGGATCAATGCACGGAGACAAGCGTACGACGGAGTGTGAGATAGACAAAACAGTAAAAACATGTTTGATCTTAATCATTTCTAAATATGAAAAAACGTTGAAAGTGAAAAAATGTCAATGCAAAGAGACCAAACTTTTTAATTGTAACTTTCTTCACATACAACGACTAGAAATGTTCAAATGCTCAAAAGCAACGACTAACACACACAGTTCATTTGTCCTGGCACACTGTAACTGGACCAAAGCGAGCGTGAATCAGATCCAACAATGTGTGTGTGTATTTGTGTGTGTATGTGCCAGGGGAACTCTCCATAACCCCTTAAGCTTGAAAGCCGGCCAATAGAAACTCAACGCACTGAAAGAGGGCTGTCATTACACGCCGTGGGTAGATGCTGACCTGGGACCATCCTCCCCAACCTGGACGATTATCCAGCGAATTTAAAGGGCTGGTCTCAGGTCAGCGGCCGAGGGCGGGTTGCCGCTGTCCGTCATTATACGGCCATCAAGCGGAGAGCTGCGGCTAATGAGAAGCTCCTCTCCGTATGTAAACCACAGCACGCTGCCACGGCGCAGAAAATAGAATGGGGAGAAACGTTCAACTTTCATTCCGCACGCTGACCAGAACATTCCTACTTGTTCGGAGAGTCCAACATTCTACACGCTGTGATGTTCCGCTCAGGCACGCGACGCGTGAACGTGCATGTTAAGAGAATTATGACGGGGCTTACTGCTGACGAGAGGAAAATCAGCTCGAAAACAAAGGCAAAACACATGAGGTATTCACTATTAAAGGTCCAATGTGTCATTTTCTGGAGGATCTATTGACAGAAATGCAATATAATATACATAATGTATGTGTTCAGAGGTGTATATTTATATATTGTATTGTTTATTACCTCAGAATGAGCTATATCTATCTACATACACGCGGGTCCCCTTACATGGAATTCGTCATGTTGTTTCTACAGTAGCCCTGAACGGACGCGCGTTCAATAAATAGGTTACCTCCTTCAGCAAAGACGAGAAAAAGTGACGACATCTTAGTTCTGTGTTAGCCGCCGCCGTAGTGCTTCAAAAGAGAGGGGTGGAGTGAGCCGTTGGTTGCAATTCGCAATCTCACCACTAGATGCCGTTAAATTTCCCACACACTGGACCTTTCATCTAAGACACACTATACAGTTACCAATAGTTAAAAAAAGCATTGGGAAAAATTTAACTTCTATACATTTAAAGACATGTACGATGATGACTTTCACAAAATTGTGCAATTTATAACTGTTTTCTGAGTGTCTTAGAAAAGTTTGTATGAATGGACGCAAATGTGATTCGATTTTATTGGTCAGTGAATTGTTTTGGCACACAAAAAGCAATTGACCTATGTGAAAAGCTAAATTGATCTCGGTGTGAAGAACTCTAAACTGTACACACGTTCACACACGCAAACGTACACAAACAGCTAAATTTACATGACCTCTAAGGGATTTCCCTCATTCTTGAACTGAGCTAATTATAATGAATACATCCGAATTAATGTCTCCAAACAAACCCTTAAAGACAAGTTTTGGCATTTTCCCATTTTAATTAAAACGTTATTTGGCGTGTTTTCTAGAATAGACCATTTTTTGAGTTTACAATATATTTTCAGAAACTTGGCCCTCACCGCTACAGCAAACAATTATACGCACGTACACACACACACACACACACGCACACACACA
>NW_026634513.1:19570-23396 GCF_024868665.1 Triplophysa rosa
ACACACACACACACACACACACACACACACACACACACACACACACACACACACACACACACACACAAATCCAACAAAAAACACAAACGTAGACAGTACAACACTCGTCGACAGGGTATAATAAAAAACGACACAAAAAACGACGTAAACGCCACTCACGCACACAAACAAACACGAGATAGATAACATACATAATATACCGACGGTGTATGCAAATGAGCAGCACGGCCTACACATGCACACTATGTCACAACAGCAGCACGAAACGATCACCACGGCGACCCTCAGACACACAGAAACATCTGACCAATCACCTTCTTAACCTCACGAAGCGGAGATCCACGTTTAATTATCTCATTATTCGCCATCAGCAATCTTGGCTGTGTTAAAGGGGTTATGGGGACAATGTTCAACTTCTTTAATAATATACAAATGCATCCTCGGATCCATTAAAAGCAAAACCCCTGACTGCGGAAACAGATGCACACGTGCTCCGGGGAGCAACTCCTGTTAGTAAGCATATGGGATACATCACCGCAGATACACTCAGAGGAAAGAGGGTTTTGTGGTGCCAACAGCAGGTTTTACTTTGTTTTTCCAGATCTTGTTTAGTAACTGTAATGATGTCTTTAAAGGGATAGTTCACCCGATAATAAAAATTCTGTCATTTTGAATTGAATTGAATTCTTTATTGTCATAGTGTTTGTACAACCCAACGAACTTTCGAATGCGCTTCCACACAAAGATGCAACACGAGAATTACAATTTAAAACACATCACAAAACAGTACCTATAAAACAATAGTTAAATATGTAAATAATTCAACTGCACACAATTTAGGGAAAATAAATTAATAAAGTTACAGTAGATGGCACTATATATTAGCACAATTTCTTTGTATTTTAACTTTCTCAACCTCAAGAATTTATCGACTGTTCATACACACTGTCAAATTAAATACAGTGTATACCATAACTAAGGTCTATAATTTTGAATTTAGACCGTTGACAATGTTGCCGTAGAATAGCAATCATGAGTTCTTTGGACGTTTGTTATCTTGTTGCATAATGAGAATGGTTTACGCTCTTAATCTTCTGGTTGCCAACTCTGAACCACACCACTATACCATAATATCAAAATAACCTAAATTACTGTAAACACCACAATTTATACGCAAATAGGCAATTTAAGACATAAATGCTTAGTCCTATTGTTCAAACTAAAGCATTTCAGAGTTACTGTCGCGGTACTAAACCGAGGAGGTTATGAAGTTCCTTCAAATGTTAGTGCCATTAAACAAGATGTGTTGTAAGTTAATAGTCCAGTGTATGAAATTTAGCGGCATCTAGCGTTGAGGTTACGAACTGCAACCAACGGCTCACTCCACCATTCCCCCATCCCTACCGAAGCTCAGGACTAAGATGTTGTCATGTTTTTGCTTCTTTGCCGAAGAAGATAACGTATTTACGAAACGCGTTCTGTAGAGCAGTTTATCCATTTTGGGCTACTGTAGACACGGCAAATTCAAAAAATTGTATGTAGATAGAAATAGCTCATTCTAAGATAATAACAACATCAACGCTTCATTATGTAAGGTCTTAATACACCTCTGAATACATAGTTATGTATATTATATTGCATTTCTGTCAATAGATCCTCCTAAAAAATACACAGAGCAACTTTAAGTAGTCAACTATAAACAAGTCAACCGTTTTGCGAACCTCAACTAACTTGCTTAACAATAATCTAATAAAATGATTGCTCTTTCAGACATCAGTTGACCTCAAAGACACAAATCTGACCTAAGAAGTGGCAGTTTATGTTAACGGCCACTATTGCGCACATTGCAAGAACACACGCATGCGCACATTGCGCTTTTACGCATTTCACAATGCAACTACGTGTGATTAAGGATTTACCAGTGTGTGTGTGTGCGTGTTTATAAAGACTGATTCATGAGTATTTACTGACTGGCCTTTGGGCTTGAAGGGCTGGAAACAATAAATGATGAGCGAAGTGCTTGGACGGTCAGCTCCCTCATTTATCCAGCAATAATTACAATACTGACCTTTTATATTTAATTATACTATACAGCCTTTTAAATGAGCATGTGTGTGTGTGTGTGTAAGAGAGTCATTTAAATGAATTTAAATTGTTCTGTTAGAAAGAGGTTGATTTATAAACCTAGAAACCTGTCTGAAAGGTCACCGGCGCAGGAGATTTTGCTTGTGTGCCGGCACACTGACATATACACATGCACGGACCGCCTTGATCTTTAGCTTGCCTATTCTTAGTAATTACACTCCACAACGCCCATTAGGATAACATTCCTTCAGCGTAACCAACGGGCATTATAAATGGACGCAGTCTAGTCCTAACTCGTTCAAAATTCACATTCCTACGAGAACATACATACACATACATACACACAGAACAAGTACACAAACAGTAGCGACAAAACAAGTGCACGTCTATAGAAACACCCAGTGAGCAATGGAGTGGCAGTGTGTTAGCGTGTGTGGAGATGTGGCCGACTGGTGTAAACACAAAAAACTACAAGAGATGGATTTGATCTGATTTGAATGATGAAGCAATTTAACATTCACACATCAATTCAATATGTTAGCAAAAAAATCACTCAAATTCATTGTGCACATATAGCGTGACCCCAGTAAGAATTTGTACATTTAAGCCACAGTGTATGAATGTCATTTCATTGGATAACAAGTATGACACCACAAGCACCCTTTTCATAAGAAATATTTGCAAAAAAAGTTGTTTGAAATGAGAAAAATGTATTTGTTTACATTTGTAAATCCAAACAAATATCCCATGGCTGCATTTCTTACATTCTGTCACATAATGGAATAACATTCATACATGAAGCGGGGCCAAGTTTTTCGGGGCTACTGTATACCCAACATTCTCTCATTTAAACCCAGAGAGATGCCCACACTTTTATCGCCGTACAATCAGAGAAAACATCAGTGTAAACTTTGGTTATGGCTTGTACACTAACGGTTCTATTAAGCGTGTTGACAAAATGTTTATATGCTCTCCTACTTGTAAGTCGCTTTGAATAAAAGCGTCTGCCAAATGAATAAATGTAATGTGTGCATGAGTGCGAGAGCGGGCATCTCTATGAGCAGCGGGCAGCCAGTATGAGGTGATGCTGTATGGTTTGGAATGGAGAGGCTGATGAACGGTAGTACTCACTGTTGACGCTACCTGCTAGTGCATTTATGTTATTGAGGCCAACGGTGGCCCCGGCCAGACCCTGCAGTGTGCCCAGAGAACCCAGGGAACCCATGGAACCCATGGAACCCATGGAACCCATCGCACCCATGCTAGAGTTAGCCGTGGAACCTGCTGTAGGGAAAGACAGGAAGAGCAGAGAAGAGAGACAGATGGAGAAATGGAAGAGAAAAAGAGGCGTTTGAATGTACAGATAAAGTCGCAGATGATCAGATGATACTGGAATGGTCAAAGCTCCAATTCGACACGCACGGGCTTTGGTGGGGGTACTCGGGGGGGAAATGGATGGATGGACGGGTTGGGTAACATCTTGATTATGCGTGATGATTTTGCTGCTGATGTAAAACTGCAACATTGTGAATACGGGCATGATTTTAATGTGTTTTTTATTTAGTCATTAAGTTTCCTAATGAGCGTAATTATCATTAGACTAATTTTGATCTCAAACTGTCTGGTTTAATGAATCTCTGATTCAAACTCTAATTTAAATGTTTGTTTGCGTCAGCACTTCAAACAAAAGTCAGCTTGTTGCGGTTGTCATGTATCAAAATGTTTTTATTTAAAAATATAT
>NW_026634514.1:0-4234 GCF_024868665.1 Triplophysa rosa
AGGCACTCCGTGAAAGCCCAGTAATAACCGGAGCCATTCTGCCCACAGACACTCGAATGAAACACTTGCACACATCAACAGATGGTAAAGCCCTTGAATATCTAAAAGAACAGTAAATAAATTAACAAACAAGAGTGAAAAGCACTTTTGCTGTTATAATGCATTTGAACCCAGCAGGATAAACAGTCGAAAAGCCCTCGGCATCCGTAACCATAACAACGGCCACATTAAGGCTTGGCTGGAACGAAAGACCACTTTAATTCACTTTCAGTGCATTGGAATTAGTAAAATGAGAATTGTGTGTGCGTGTGTGTGTGCGCGCGTGTTTGCGTGTGCGCATGTGTTTGTGTGTGTGTGTGTGTGTTCAACGCTCTTCATCATTTTAATGCATCAGGCAGAGAGAAAGTGAATTACAGACAAATTTGTACATTACTCAGGCCGTGTGTGTGTGCATGTGATATTTCTATATTACTCTGTTATGTAACGTAAATTTCATTGAAGCTTTTCTCATTAAGATCATCACGTCTAGATATGAATTCATCATTACACTGTAAAAAAATGTTGCTGCCTTAAAGGGGTAGTTCACACAAAAATGAAAATTCTGTCACACTTTATTCACCCTCATAAATTTGAAATATGAAGTACATGACTTCCATTTTAAAGCAATAAAATTGGGTTTTGTTACTCTAAATTCTGATATTGAATTTTTAGTCAACAACGTTATAGTTTTGGCCAATCATTTCATACATAAAAGCAGATTTTTTAAGAATCCCCTCATGCTTTCTGTTTTTCTAAAGGATTTGATGGTTTTCTGTGAATTTTTGTTGTGTGAAAAACAAAAATGCCCTTAAATTAAGTTAATTGTTAGAGGTCTATTTTGTGGAGTAAATCCCTTGTGTCATTGTATAATTTTTTATTTGTCTTCATTTATTTATTTTATTTTGTTTCATTGTCTCTTACTTTTGTTTTGTGCTGCTGCATGACTGTACTGATTTGAGATGTTTCATTTGCTGTTTTATATGGTATTTTGTTTGTTTGTCTTGATTTAAAAAATTACCATCATGTCATTATTTTGAACCTGTATGAATTTCTTTCTTCTGCAGTACACAAAAGAAGATATTTTGAAGGATGTTGATAACCAAACAACACTGAACTCCATTGACTTCCATCGTATGAACAAAAAACCAGTGAGACATTTCTCTAAATATCTTCTTTTGTGTTTCACTGCAGAAAGACGCACATGCACAACCTCAAGAGGAAGAATAAATTATGACCGAATTTTAATTTTGGGGTGAAATATCCCTTTGAATTTTTTTGCCTCAAAGTGGCTGTACAAGTCATTTCAACTTGATCTTCACAAGTAATGGTTTGCTGTAACTTAAAAAATGATTATTAAAAAATGTCTTTTGAAATGTCCAATTTGATGAAACTGAAATGATAAAAACATCCCTTCACATAATTGAAAGTAATTGTATTTGATGTGTTAGTCATGTAAAAACATGTTGCCATGACTTATTGATCACATCAATTATGTACAGTGATAGTCACACACACTTTAAGACCTGCCATAAAACACACACACAGATCAAAATATACAAAAAATCACAAAGGCAATATAAACAGAACTACACGACTGTTTTAACTTTAACAAAACGCACATCAAATCTAAAATCAGATCCAAGACTGGTAGAGATTTTAAGACAAAAATTGTTATAAAACACAAGTGAGAGAGAGAGAGCTCGAGTCAGTCAGGAAAACTCTATCAAACTCTTTTAACTCATAAACCTGCTCTCTGCCTTCTATAAGAGGCAATATTTTTCTTTATAAAAACACTGCATTCATCATCCAACACACGCGGGACTCAGCTGCACTGTTCTGAGATCAGATACTCTCTTTGTTTTCATTCTGATCTCAGAATATCAAACAGATCTCTCGTCAGACGAGTCTTCAGAAGCAGGTTTGAAACACCACAGCTTATTAAAAACTACCAGCATACTCACTTCAGTTCTTCAGGATGGCAAATGAGATGAGAGATATCAGTAATAAACTCATTATTTCCATTTTTTAACGATTCAATAGTTTCAGTCTGTCAGGTTTCAGAGTGTAACAGCGGAATAATGTGAGCTAACTGGCCTCAGATTATTATTCATGAATCTAATTTCACCTCAAGTGGAAATGAAATGTGTCAAATGCGTTTCCACATTTGCACGCGTTTTCCACCCTGATGCCTGAAGCTGCACATCATCACGAGTGAATCGTGAACCTTCATGAAGCATCCAGAGGTCTACAGACAAACACAGAGGACTGTGTCAACATTTACCTCAATCCAAAAACACACCAGACTCAAGGATTTGAATATTTTCAAGTAAAACTTTATCATAGCTTTTGAAACGGACTGATGAAATCTAGAGACCGTGGAGATCTTTCTCTGTAACTTGGATGCCCACTGTAAACCCAAATGCTCAAAATAATCAAACAGATTAAGCAATGTAAACTTCATTTTATGAAAAACTTCTAGTTACTTAAAGATGTTAAGTTCCTGAAACACATTTTTACTTTTGCGTAAAGTATAATGATTCTTTCTGATTAACTTGAAGTTTTAACTAAAACTCAAACAAAATGAATTTGCTTCTTGTTCAATTTACTTATTTCAAAGGTGTAAATCAAACACAATCAAACTAAAAATGCATCTTTGTGTACTTATTTTTTAAGTTCTGTCTACTAAATTTTATGAGAATAATGAATGAAATATTTAAGTCACACTTACTAAGTCTTATTAAGAACTTTAATTTAACATTAATCAAAAGTTGAAAGTTCTGCTTACTTAAACCAAGAACCTCTAAAACTTAATATTTTTGAGTATTGGCAACTTATCTGGGTTTACAGTGCAGACATTATAAAGCAATCTGTTTAAATCATAACTTCCTCACTAGAAAAGATCCACAACACACCAGAAGAAAAATGACTTGTGAGAGATCTCAGTTATTGCTCCTAGACATCAATGAGAATAAATGGAGCGCAAATAGAAACTTGCTTGAGTCGCATCTGCGTCTCAGATATTTCTTCTGAGATGAAGAGTCAGATATTTCACAAATGTCTCTGTCATTAGAGTTCTGTTTTCTTTTCCACCCACCCCTAACAAATCAGGACAAATCTCTGTCACCTGTCAATGTTTCCCATCATGCCTTGCTCCTCTGTCGGGCAGGTGCGGGCCGGACGCTCTCAGATGAGACTTTTACAGCATCTCAATATTTCTCAATTCCTCTCTGCTCGTTTCAGAGTGACACTTCACCAAATGGGACCTCGGCTGGCCGGATAAATTTCAATTAAAATGCCTGTCAGGACGGCTTAGGGGCTACACGGTAATTCAGAAATAAATAAAATGACACATGAATATATGAATGAATAAACAGCTCTTGGCATCACAGGGACAAGAGAGGAATCCTCGCGTTGTGATGTCAAGTCGCCCGGGGCCAATCACCGGAGGCCGGGGAGCGTGCTCATGAATATTTATGACAGAAAACACGGGCTACATGTGAAACGGCCTGTCCGTGATTTTGCTCCTAAAACACCTCAATTTCATTCAGCTGGAACAGACAACAGACGTGTCGTGCACACAAAGAGGACGCGGACTGCGGCGGAAATCACTAAATGATCATTAGAGGAAACTGAAATGGCTCTGTGCCTATGATGCAGCTCATTGCATAGCCTGCAAACACAGATTATTGTCACGTAACAGGCAAAATCATTCAATCTATCTAAACTGAACAAATAATTAATAATGGAAAAAGTAAACAATAATTAAACACCTACAGTTTTTTGGAAAGATGGTTAACTAGCCAGCGAGTGAATCTTCACGTAAAGAACTCAACAGCATCAACGGTCCAACAACCTGCTAGTCAACACTGAACCAAAGCAGTGACTACTAGTAGAACTAGTATTAAACAAGTTGGTACAGCCTTAAAGAAGAACGTACACGTATGTGTTCATCTTTAGAATCATAAACAATCCCAGGTCCAGAGAGAGAGAGAGAGAGAGAGAGCAGAACCAAAATCATCACTCTTTAGTAAAACACACACACACACAAACATTCATCAACACTGCCGGCATCTCATTGACGTTAAAGAGCACACGCACACAAACACACATATCATTCATCACTTTTTAGCATCTAGTTAACAGCTGTTTGGCAGGAGTAGACCAGAGGCTATCAAATACAGAGAGAGAGCGAGAG
>NW_026634514.1:18339-22629 GCF_024868665.1 Triplophysa rosa
TTAAAGCCACAATATGGAATAATTTTGTTATGAAATATCCAAAAATCACTTGCACAGTGTGATATATTTCATGCAGTTGTGTACTTACATTATCCCAAATGTTCCCAAGAATGTGCAAATCCAGAGAAATTCCTATTTTAAATAATGGCCCGTCCCTTGTATTTGTCACATATCAGTGACTTAATATCCGGTGCTCCGCACTACCCTCAGTTTCCGGTTGTAGAAACTACGGCAACACGCAAATGCGGAAGTGGTTATACAGCATCTGGGACGCAGCATCTGTTGTTCTGTTATTATGGATCATGATTACTCTTTTGCGAGTAAAGGAAACCCAAAAAAGCGTAAACGTAGGCCAAATGAGGCAAGCAGGCTTGTGGACAAACGAAGAAATAAAACAAGAATTAATATCGACGTGGCTATAGACGTGGCGTTTTCTAAATGGAGAGAGCTTCGCGACAAACTTGGACTCGACAGAGACTCCGCTCTCGCATGTGTTTTAATAGACAGGTAAGCTAAGAAAATGTTATTGTACACAAAATACTCATGCACAGATTATTTGAATAGTTATGAATGCAGTTACCCTATGAAATACAGTATATGTTGCACAAAAATATTTAGCCAATAACGTTACTTTTAAATGCTGTGGGTTCGTTCAAATTTACTTTTTAAACGACGGTTGTATGACTGTTTTAAACGCGTAAGACTGTGTAGCATTACGCTACCAAATCAATTGACAAAGTCCAATATCAGTCGCGGGTTAACGTAGCATTACATTCCATGTTTCTTGCAAGCTAATTCATTACGATGACATAAAATAAAATTAATTCATTACCTCATCCGTGAACATGATGGGCGATCTCCATACGCCTCTTGATGGTTAAAACTACATGTCCCATAATTCCACTCTCCTATATAACGTCATTTAGCTTCGCCTTTTGTTGTTGTTTCGAAAGTGCGCCATCTAGCGGTCCAAATATTCCATATTGTGGCTTTAATACAATGAAGTAGCACAGTTGATGTACAGCTCACTGACCGTAAGTTTCCTCATGTTCTAAAGCAGGTTACAAGGTTACATAACCAGAGCAAGGGACTAAAAAACTAACTGAAAATGGCACATAACCGACAAATAACTTAAGAAAAACATGTGGCATGAGCAATTCGAAACGTCATTTACCTTCAGGAAAGTTTTTTTTCTTCTATGAGGTCACGCATATGTGGAATGTTCCTTGCATTATGCCACCAAAACCAAAACAAGAACATGAGGAACAAAATCACCTCTTGACTTGACGTGCATTTTTACAGAGAGACAGAGCGGTTCATTGTGTGTATGACCCTGCAGCCGTCTCACTTCCACCTGCCGACCTACGTTTCTCATTAGAAAGTGTTAATGAGAAGAAAAGAGAGTTAAAGAGGACATCAAACCGAGTTTGGACAAGAAGAGGTCCAGTTTCACTACACATTGATATGCAAGACTTGCGTCCTTGTTTTACCTTCCTCAAATGTGATCTACCGTCCATATCTCTCTATGATCAACAGTGTGTAGGAGGAATTTGCTAGAAATGATCCACTTTCTCAAGGTGACTACACACACACAGACAAACAAACATGTAACCACTAGTACTTAACTAGAAACTCAAGTTAAAACAACAGAAAAAGTTGAACTAAAACAAGGTGGTCTTGTGGAATGAGAGCAGGCATTTTCAAATTAAGGTCTTCATTGTTTTTCCAGCTTTTATAACATTGCTGTCGTTGCCAGCTTTTCGCACAATAATCCTATTATATTTGAATTCATTATGTGACAGCCGGGGTAACTAGAAGCTTCTTACATCACGTCCTTAGGAACTATTCAGATTGAATCATTCTGTAAACAAAGTTGAGTTATACTTATTTACACAGGACATATGCAGATTTATTCAATTCAACACTAATAATCTAAATCACATCTAAAGACTATAAGATATATATATATATATATATATATATAAATAAACACAAATATATATCTAACCCCCACACAGAAAACTAGTCCAGGTAGGGCTTTAGTTTGTCTTGTACTGTACTGTAAATCAAACACATCACATGATCACAAAATAAAATCCACAGCATGGTTTATGTGCCTAAAGGGTTGTGGACGTGAAAATGCATTTTCTGCTCAGAGCAAGAAATCTTATATGTGTGCCAAAGTTCACCATATGGCAGCCTGACAAAGTCTGTCAAGGGCTTATAGAACAGGAGGCAATTCGTTGTCCTGATCTGAGATCAGCCAAAGAGGCAATTCCTGTAAAGTTACAATCTACAGTAACCAATTGATCCTTGTCTGGGGTCAAATTCCAAACAACATTACTGCACCATGTGCAGTTGTACCAATATGACATGTGCAAGACTATAAGCCAGATATTGACAATCAAACTGCAATGAAAACAAGTTTTTTTTTCATAAACAGCAGCAAGTATGTTTGACAGGTCTTATTTATTCAGTAGCACACTATCATCTCTCTCCCTCTCTCCAATGCAGAATAACTTTAGTTTTCTATGTATTCATTGTTTTCTATATTATTAATGTTCAGTCTTGTTATGAACTCATATTAATTGAGAAAGTACACAACTGTCCCTTTAAAAATGTATGTCATAGCGCTATTTACATTTATGCAGATGCTTTTATCCAAAGTGCATTCATTTCAAACGAAACATTTTTTTCTCCGTATATGTTCCCTGGGGATCTAGTATTTAACTAATGTCAAAAGCTAAATAATTCAAAACAAAAACAAAAAAGTAAGATATCTAAATCTAAACAAACTGCCATTAACTACTCTTATGACTTTAATGTTCTTGGAATAAATGACACAATATATTTCAGATTTGTGTAAAAGGCCGGCAACAGCATTTTCCAGCAGGCCCATCTAAACGCTCAACGGGCCATTAGAAGCCTTCGGCCTAAGGCTCATGTTAAGGTGGCGGTTTGGAAAGCGTGACAGTGATGAGGCCACATGCAGTCCCGACAGTCACTTCGGCGGAACAACAGGTTAGTAAACTGCCAGACTGGGTTTAAGAGAAAAGTTTGAACACAACTACTGAAGCACTGCCGACTGCAACGCCCAGAAAAGATACAAATGTAACAGTTGCTACTTTTATCTGTTACAATGTAGCGAAGAACATCCGTTCGAATTCGCGGTCGTTTTGTATCAACCGTTACACTGTAACAAGCTATTAAACTCCAAATGTAAGTCTCGTAGTTTTTGAACTACAAATCTGACTAAATGCCTCTATAAAAACATCAGCAATCTCGTGTAAGTAACCCCGACGCGGTGGAGAGTTCGCGAGCCACCGCCTTCTTTCCTCAAACTTGTTTTTTACCAACATTTCCAAAGTCCGACGTTTCAGATAAAGCACGATCTATGCAAACGGAAATACCTTGTTTTTCCTCGAGGCGTTCGGGTGTCCCGGCAGATGATCTCGTGTGGAAGTTTTATCGCGATGTGGAGATATTTCACGGTATTACTGTTAAGAAACGAAGCTCGACTGACTGACAGAGGAGCCGCCCGCTGTAATGGGAATGATACGGGACCGCGACGCAGCTGATGTTGACTGCTGAAGGAGGCGTTTCGGCGTGCGAGGAGGATCACTGCGGTCCCTCCCTCCACCTCCGATAATAATGACATCATTCAGAAAACTGTGGAGGTAATGCCACCGAATTCAGGCTGATTTGCGCTTTGCCCTGTTATTACTGCTTGACTAACAGTAGTAGTCAGAACAGTATAATAGTATATATATATTATATAATATTTATTATAGGACAGCATCATTTATTATCTATCTATCTATCTATCTATCTATCTATCTATCTATCTATCTATCTATCTATCTATCTATCTATCTATCTATCTATCTATCTATCTATCTATCTATCTATCTATCTATCTATCTATCTATCTATCTATCTATCTATCTATCTATCTATCTATCTATCTATCTATCTATCTATCTATCTATCTATCTATCTATCTATCTATCTATCTATCTATCTATCTATCTATCTATCTATCTATCTATCTATCTATCATTGCAACTAGATCAGCGTCATTGTTGTTCCTCTACAATCTTCATTACAAACCTGTTACAAATTACATAATTCAGTTTACATGTAGCTTGTTAAAATGACCAGCCCAGACATTTAAGAGATTTATTCCACTTATGAAACACATTCCTAGATCACACACTATCTAGATGAATATGAAATGTTAGGCAAACATTTACGTTTTTGGGTTCATTTGGCTGACCTCATAGTACGCCT
>NW_026634515.1:0-14551 GCF_024868665.1 Triplophysa rosa
GGAGGGACGAAGAAAGAGAAAAGCAAAGATAATGTTTAAAAGCAACACAACTAATTTGTGAATTCAGACAGACGTGAGAGGGACTGACCTCTGGGACCGCCGCAAAAACTGCAAATTCATACAATAGTCCTTTTGCATTTCTGCTGTTTAAATGCGAGCTGACTGAAAAGAGATTCTCTCTCCAGCATCACATAAATCTTTATTATGTCTATGGACTCAAAGTGTCAATTCGCCTCACTATACATAATACATCAGAACGTACGTTCAAAGACAAGAGCGTCTGCAGATTTATAAGTGCTACTTGGAATTTAAAGTACTGTATACAGAATCTATATGATGTTGTTGGTATGCAGAGATGCAGAGGATTGTGCTTACATTGCATTGCGGTGTCTCCCCATGTTGTTTCATCAGTGCATCATGAGATAGATTGTCCTGAACAAACAAAACCGCTACGGGAAACGAAAAGGTAATAGGTAACCCCACCACCTCCAACCCTCCCCGAAACACTTCATGCGCTCGCATTCATTAATATGGAAATTGGGGCGAGGCCACAATCACAGTGGCGTACTGATCTTGTTATTAAATTAATTTCCTCTAAACAAGCTGCTGGCGCTGTCGAGCTAGCCTCTTGTTTGTGCATTTCAATGAGCCCATATCAATTTTGCATTCACCACAGCTAGCCGGTGTCACCAGGAGAGTCGGCACTGCGGCGTATAGCCTGTCATTGCAACGTACGCACGCTAGCAGTCATCTCTCCAGTGTGGGGCATGCCAACGACGGGTCACGCAGGACCCCTTGGGGTCCCGTTTCAGGTCTCTGAATCAGGCAGGGATTCCACTCACGTCCCGCTTTCGCCCACTCTCAGACAGTTATTTTCCAGACTTCACTGAGAGATGGTGTAGGTCTGTCTGCGAGAGCCCATTTCCCAGGCTCTTCACTGTCGACAGAGTGATAAAAGGGTTTCGGGACACAACGATGAGAAAGATCAAACAGCATTTAAAGCAACAGGTCTAGTCGTGGGACTGGCCACACGGAGGTCCCAACTGGTGCCATTTATAATTTGTCTCCCTACTGAAAATTACAGCATGGCTAATCACCAGCATATGTTGTGTTATGGATGTTAGGAGCCTCGGACGGCACGCCCCCACCGACCATCTGATGCATCTAGCGGACAGAAAACGAAGGCACTTGGGCAAGATCTAATTTGATTGGCTCGCATCCGGGTGCATAGGTTTATATCAGAACTCAATCAGTGAGTGCTTTGAGAAGGATGTAATTACTAGATTTACCAAAATTTGTCAGATTAGTGGCATCAAATCTTGGAATAATAATACTCAAGGGGGATTAACAAAGAATGAGTTTCGACTGCGGAGTATTCTTGATTTGCTCCTGCATTGTTTTAGCAGCTAATTTACTAAATGAAGTTTGATATTAAAATACACCCTGGGGTAACACAATCTACCTGTGTTACGGTACCATTGCGAGGCTAAAGTTGAAAAATACTCATAGTACCATAAGTAATGTTCCAGAAGAATGAAACAAGCAAAAAAATTGCTGTGAAGAAGGACAGGAGCAAGAGTTTTACTAACACCACACTGGCAAGAGTGATTGATGTTATACAGTATACAACAAACAAAATGCTACTATTTTTGCGTTATTTCGCCAATTTAAATAGTTCTATATAGAGCTGAACAATTGTGTTTTTCTGAATAAAGTGATTTCTTCCAAAATGAATCTGTGTTTTGAACGATTCAGTGTCATCGAAGAGTCATTCATAAAGACAAGTGCTTCGTTCTTGAATAAATCAACTGAGTCGGAGTAAGACTGTGCATGTAAACGCACTCATTGTTGTCTTTAAAAAGTGATTTCTGTTAAAGAAAATATCTTCCCTTTTCTGTAAACTTTGAACGTTGCGATTTGGCAGATGTTGTTTATGCTCAAACAGCTAATATACTCACTAACTAAATTTAAAGAAGTGAAATTCCATCAGACCTCCCCTCTAAAGTATACTACAGTATTTTTTACAGTTTATCCAATTACTATAGATAGCCTTATACTACAAAATACTGTAGTGTACATTAAAGCTACCATTTATAAAAACCGTTGCTAGAGGGCGCACGATCAAAACAACAACAATGCCGTTGCTTGATGATGCTGTGGAGCGTGGAATGATGGGATCTGTTGTCTTCAACTCCACCACTGATGGCCATCAATCAGACGGGAATGAGAAATCATGTTAGCGGATGAGGTAATGTAATAAAGTTTTATAAATGTTGCGTATAATTGTGGTCCATAAATAAGTGACTGCTCGAAACAAGCTTGTGACTTGCTAGACGCTAGATACTACTTCCGCATTTGTCCACGACACTGTTGTCATGCGGTTTCTACATCAGTAAATGCGGAAACGCGGATATGACGCCATTGACAGGCGACTGCACAGCCCCGTGTCACTGTTTAGAAATTTCCGATTTACAAGTAGTTGGAAATATTTGAGATATTGTAAGTACTCAGCTGAACAAAATATATAACACTGGCCTAGTGGTTGTGGGATATTTTACTGCAAAACTGTTACAAACTGTACCTTTAAATAAGTGTAGTAATACTGAGTAAACTACAGTTTACTATAGTAAATACAAATGTATACTACAGTATTTTTTATGCAGGTTGCTTCATGCCATTTGTATGATTGACTTAAGGTTTTCATATAGCCAGGTTACACATTTAATAAAAAAAGTATTCAGAATTGGGAAAGTTTGTTAGGAAGATTCGATTATTAAATACCACTTGGTATCGTGATACTTCTGCTGGTATGGTATTGTAAAATATGTTCATGGTATCGTGACAACCCAAATACACTCTAAAAATACTGGGTTGAAAATAACCCAGCATTTTGTAGAGTGTACTTTCCATAGTCACTTTGTTACCAGGCATGTTTCAACTTTTCCAATTCAGTTACTGTACTGCATGCACACAACTAAATATTGACACAATATATAATTGCCCTCATCTGCCGCTTTATGCGTGCCTTTAATCACAACATCAACATATTAACGTCCCCTTTAAACATTATTGTACATTAGTAGCCTATTAATACATTTTTGTATTGTTTATGCGAGTCTGCATCCCTTGTTTGTCTTCAGGTGACCTTGGACAGTTGCTGCTGGTTTGGGACAGCTGAAGCACAGTTTGCAATCGTTAGAGCAATTACTACTAAAACAGAAGGCCACAGGGAGCAATTACACACTCAATGTTTACTCTCGGATGCTGGGGCCAACGGGCATGAGGGAGAGAATGAAGCAGAGCGGTGGACATCCAGTGAAAGTGCAATGAAGGAACACAAGCAATAGGGCAGAGAAAGAACAGATAGGGAGAATAAAGAGAAACATTTGACTTGAGGACAGCGAGAAAAGGTGTTGTAAGCGATGTCAGCAATTCTTGAACTTCCTCTAGACTAAACCAATAAATGAGACACGCCCCCTCCTCTCTAAAACCACGCCTCCAAAAACATGCATGTGGATAGATGGTGGATAGATGCTTGATGACTGCGGTATTCAGAGACGGAACATCATCTCAATGTCATATGAAAGAAAATTCAATCTAAACAGAACACAAAATTGATTGACAGGCTGTGGAAACAGATAATAGCAACATTTTCTGTGTGCAGTCCAATAAAACTACATACAGCACCTTTAGGAAAGAATCTGATGTTTGAGGGGATTTTAGAAATGGTCAGACAAAGCCAGTCCAACATTCAATAAAGCAGTCAGCTTTAAGGCTATAGTTGGTACTGAGGTTACTTCTGTTTCAAAAAAAATCTTTCAGGCATCTTTCAAACAGACAGACACCCTGTCTCTATGTCGGCTCCTATCTGTCAGCACAGGTGCTAACCGAACTGAGCTAAAGGCTGTTCTGAGAACAGTTTAAAGAGGCAGAGGTGTAGGAGGTCAGCTCTCTCGCCGGTGACAAAGAGAGACGTACGGCCCCTCAATCTCATCTCGGAAAGGACAAGACTTTCGGCTCCAATCACAGGCTTTTATTCCGTCTCTCAATTCTGACCTTTTGTCTGCCGCGCTGAAGGAGAGGAAAAGGTGGGGACTGGTGGGGGGATTAGCAACAGCCGGCTAAATCTTCATTTCCAGTTCCAGCGATTTACAGGCCGTTCACATGAGACCGTTTTCAACTAAAAACTGAAAACTTTTATGCGTTTTGGCTGTTCTGTTACACGAAAACGGCGTTTTGGGGGACTGAAAATGCAAACTCCTGAAAACGGGTCTCAAAGTGCAAGTTTTTGAAAACAAGTTTTCCGTGTAAACTCTGAAGGTGGCGTTTTCCAAAAACGATGAGATCTTATGCATGCGTATTACGCGTCCAGTCTGTAGGCATGTGCGAGCATTCCCCAAACAATAATGGCGGCCTCATGCTGCATGTTTGTGCCGCATATTTATGATAATTTCTCCAGCAAAAAGTAGATTTACTGCACCACTACAACCAGCGGAGACATAGTATTTATATCCACAAACTATAAACACACATACACACCCAACAAAGTGTATTAAAAGCGCTTTTAGATTAAAACAGGGTATGTGTATGTGCGCAGGCACGTAGTGTTTCTTTACAGCTCAACAGCGCCACCCACTGGCCTGGCATGCATAATACATGGTTTTTATTCGTTTTCCTGGATCCATGTAAATGCAGATCGTTTTGATAACGCTGTGGTTTGTACGTGAAACCTTTCAAAAACGCAAAGGAAAAGCCTTTCCGTTTTTTATCGTGTAAATGTACTCTTAAACAACTGATTATATTGTACAAGCGTACATAAAAAATGTACACAGTGTTAATGAAAATATGTCTACGTTTCTAAAGTAGTTTCTTATATCGAAAAATTGGTAAAGTCTGCAAATATGCTTTTTTAAAAATTATAACAAAACAGTTTATTGATTCTTGTAAGTTGAACTGTGAGCGATATAATATGAAAGTCCTATCACATCACATGTAGTACACCCATGTGCAGATTGCAGTGCACGTGTTTATATGTATGCCAAACAGTGTTGGGCAAGTTACTCTGGAAATGAAATGTAATTAAATTACTGATTACTCCTTTCAAAAGTAATTAGTTACACTACTCGTTACATTACTACCCCCACCCCTCAAAAACACAAAATAACCTCTTTAGCCTTCTCAAGACTAAACTTTATTGGGAAGTGCATACTCTACTCTATCTCATCTTTAATTATTTTAATACACTCTTTCTGCTTATTCCATACTAAAGCCTGTCATAAATAATAATAATAATAATTAAACTCTGTGACATTTTAACTTAAAACATTTTTTCATATGTTAACTAGTATTTCTAAACCTGCATACTCCATAATGTAAAAAGTCTCTCCTTAGTTTCTTATAACTTGTATATCTTAACTAGTGCTTCTGCATATTTCTATGATGATTTCTTCGTCATTTAACAAATATAACAGCATTAGAGCAGCAAAAACTAGTCTGACAAAACATAACATGTTGCTAATAGCAGCCTGGCACTCGACAGTAGAAGTTGATTCATTGCTCTCCGTGCCCGGTGACGTTACTTTCTCCAGAAGTGTAACCGTGCTGTACTGCCCTTTCAGGTTGTTTTTCGAGGGGGAGAGGGTTTTGCTTACCTCCACATGACCGACAACGCACAACAATGTTCTTGCCTTCGACAGAAATAAACTCAATAATGTTTGTATTTCCAGCTACAGAACGCATACGTTTCTCTATATACGGACATGTTTTTATATCCCGGTGGGGACCTAAACCTGAATGCACACCAACACATGGGGACTCGTGTCACCGTGGAGACCAAAACTGAGGTCCCCATGGGCAAAAAAGCTTATAAATTGTACAGAACAATATTTTTTTTAAATCTAAAAATGCAAAAAGTTTTCTATGATCTTTAGGTTTAGGGGTAGGGTTAGGGGATAGAATATACAGTTTGTACAGTATAAAAAACATTACGGCTATGGACTGTCCCCACGGAGATAATAAACCAGACATGTGTGTGTGTGTGTGTGGTGTGTGTGTGTGTGTGTGTGTGTGTGTGTGTGTGTGTGTGTGTGTGTGTGTGTGTGTGTGTGTGTGTTTGTTTCTTCAGAGTGATGCAGTTGCGAGGACAGCTTAGTCCGAGTTAGTTTAGTGGCGGAGTGATACAAGCAGTCAGTGAAGCGGTTCCCGTGGTGATACTGTTGGCAGGCGCGGATTAACGCACAGGATTGTCTAGGCTGCAGCCTAGGGGCCCCACCTGCTAAGAGGCCTCTGATTGGCCAGATTTTTTTATTTTAAATTTACTTCAGTGAGAACAAAAAATAGACCCTCATTGGCCCATAAGAAATAAAACAAAAAATAAGCCGGTGATTGGATAGATGTTACATTTGGGTCACATCTGTCCAATCAGCTGCAGGTGAAATCATGTCAATCATTTTCATTTACGTCACTGCTATTGCTAGACGGCATAGCGGCAAAATGTCTGAAAGAAAGTACAATAGTGGAGCACAAAAATGGAAAATACAAAGGTTGAAAGAACAACGTGACTAAGATAGCAGCAGGAGGACTGGCAGCTTGCATTGGCTAACATCGGTGCTGCGGTTGAAACGACTGCAGCGGGATCCTTCGCTGTTGCAGCAGTTACTGTAGCTCATCATGTCATCTGTAATATTTCAGGGAGTTATTCCACAATGACACGCATATTATACAGGTTGGTTTTTAATTATGGATTTGTTTTATACATAGTTTATGTAATGCACAGTGGTTTATGTCTCAGTAAAGATCCACCGAGGCGTTTTTAGGGGCCGTTCATATTTGCGTATACTTGTACTGTACATTTACATTTAGCAGACACTTTTATCCAAAGCGACTTACAAATGAGGTAAACAATGGAAGCAGTTGGAACAACATACTTGTATAAAACTGGAGCTTGCGCTCTCCTGGTGTTTGCCGTTGCTAAGCAACCAGGAATGTAGAGGAAACACTGTAGTATTTGCTGTCTCAATGTGTGTGTATCCGTGTGCGATTGTTCCCGAAGGCCCTCGCAGCGTAGGTTGGAGTCTCAGCTTGATTCTATTGAACCCTGGTGCGTTTGCATTCATCTTACGTCATTGCGAATGTGCATAACACATGACAGTAAACAGAACACGGGTCAATATGTTGTGTTTTTTATTCACTTGATGCTATTATGCGCAGCGCAGAGTAAACAACACTTGGTCTTACTGTATGTTCGCTTACAGAGCTTTCTGCTCCTTGCAAACGGACAATTTACGACAGACGAAAGACTAGAAACATCGTATTACCATTCATTTGCCGCTCTGGTTCCACTCGCAATGCGCACAACAATGCAGGCTCAAATCCAAGGTAAATTACCAAGGCTATCCTCTCTAACATGTGTTTTTTTTTAATCGGCTAAAGCGCATGCACAGGGTTCGGTACCCTGGTGCGCACCTGAGTTTGCATGACAGCTTTTACATTAGCGATTTTTCATGCAAACCATGCCCCGTTCCGAACTAAACCGCAAACATGAAAGGCACCTGAAAGCCACCTGAGGGGGGCCTCACCCAAAGAGCAGGCTAGGGGTCCTTGACCACCATAATCCGCCCCTGACTGGTGGAATATTGCATGGCTCTCAGCCAATCAGATTTGAGAACCAGAAAGAACTGTTGTATAATATTCAATAAAACTAAATTATAATGAATAGGCCTATAAATTAAATAAAAAATAAATTGTTAAATTATAACCAAACACAGACCTGAAGTTAACTTTAGACCAGGCGTGTGTGTCTGAGGAACCCATCTATAGGACAATAACAGCACAAAGCGATTGAATAACAAACTAATGCAAGGTGTTTCTACAAATGTGGCTTTCATATTATTCGCATAGATTTAAATGTCAAGTTTTCATGTTACAATTGTGATATTTTAGTTTACATTTTGCAATTTCGATGCGTTTCTCTCACTTTATTAATTATTAGCTTATTTTTATGTTGCTATATGAGTTTAATATTATAGTTATTCATAAATTATTTTTATTTATAGCTAATAAACTATCAGCTTTAGTTTTAGTTTAGCTTTATTTATTTTCAGTTGATTATTTTATTGCCTCAGCAATGAACTGAAATAAGTATAAGGTTTCCAAATAACATTTAGGCCAATATTTAATTTAATTTAAATGAAATGTTTTAATAGTTTTAGTTTTTGTAAACAAATAACCTTGACTATTAGTGATAGTGTTGTGTTGGTGCTGGGTGGCTGCTCTGGCAAAACCACAGCTTTTGCCTGTAGATATAGCAACGCTCCAGATGAGCACCTAAACTTCCAAAAACAACATCCAAATTAACATTTTCGTTGTTACTTGCATTATTCATTAGCTTTTTATGGAACTCAGAGTTGCTCTGGACACCTGCCGCGGAACGAGCTCCTTCCCCGACTCCTGATTGGGTGGGCGGATGGAAGGATGAAGAAATATGGGGACAGAGAGAGAAATTTGCCTGCCAGGGGACTCCAGGGAGGAGGAGGAGGATTTGGTGGAAGTAAGACTTATTCTGGAGGTCAGAGACCCTTAGTGACCATACATCAGCCTGGAACAAAATAAAAGATTTAGCGTTCTGTCCTACTTACCATCAAACATCCTGGCATTCCCTTGTTTTTTTAACAGCTCCCGGTTCAATTTTTAATGCTGGCATATGGCCATGCTAAAACCGCATCATGCCCCCCCCCATCCCCATGTTTCTCATCATCACCTCGCAGATGACAAAATTCTCATCAATCTAAGAAAAATCTGATAAAAAGGATTTGGGGGGAATTAGCGTGCGTTTCAGTGTGACAGTAGCAAAGGCGCATCGCTTGCTGTGAAGGTCAACACATCAAAAGAGTCTTGGTATGTATTGCAGTATTTGTAGCTGCTTTCACTCAACTGGCAACAGCCATGCCAAGGTCATTTGTTTGATTTTTAAGGAACACATTAAACATCTGATTAAATACATTGTGACTGTACTATAAGTCACTGTGGATAAACGTGTCTGTCAAATCCATGAGCTGATTCTTGACATGAGGAAAGACATTCTCCCCAGCTGTTTGTGGTGAAGGCTGTTATTCTGAGATCTGGGACTCACACAGACACATGCCACAAATTGCAACAAGAAAAATTCTGATAGATTTGACAGAGGGATTAAATTCAACATGAACCCATTTAAATTTCATAACGTGACAGTCCCGAGTGAAACGGGATATTCAACAAAAACTTGATTTCATCCATCAGACTGGATTGAAGAAAGTCATCATTATATAGAGGGACAGATCAGACGTACATGTAGGTTTGAAGTGGATTCGGGGGACGTCTCTCCTGAAACACACCTTGACTGTGGACATTAAATAAAATGGATATATACAATGAAACGTGCGTGGGATGCAGATACAGTGAGGGAAATAAGTATTTGATCCCCTGCTGATTTTGTAAGTTTGCCTGCTTACAAACAAATGAAGGTTCTATAATTTTTATGGTGGGTTTATTTTAACTGATAGAGACAGAATATTAAAAAAAATCAGGGGAAAAAATGTTATATAAAGGTTATAAATTGATTTGCATTTCAGTCAGTGAAATAAGTATTTGATCCCCTACCAACTAGCAAGAAATCTGGCTCCACAGATTGGTTATGTGCCTATATGGACCACAGATTAGTCCTGTCACTTTAAGAAAGTACTCCTAAATCAGCTTGTTATGTATATAAAAGATGCCTGCCAACAGAATCTGTATCTTCCAGTTCAACCTCTCCAACACCATGGTCCAGACCAAATAGGTTTTAAAGGATGTCAGCGACAAGATTGGAGACCTGCACAAACCTTGAATAGGCTACAGACAGAAGCTTGGTGAGAAGGAGACAACTGTTGGTGTGATTATTTGGAAATAGAAGATATACAAAATAACTATCAAATGCCCTTGTTCTGGAGCTCCCTGCAATATTTCCCCAATGGGGTAAAGATGATCATGAGAAATGTTAAAGATCAGCCCAGAACTACACGGAAGAAGCCTGTTAATGATTTCAAGACAGTTGGGAACACAGTTAGCAAGCAAAACATTGGTAACACATTGGTAACACGCTATGCCACAGTAGACTGAAATCCTGAAGCACCCGCAAGGTCCTCCTGCCCAAGAAGGCCCGCCTGGCTCGTCTTAAGTTTGACAATGAACATAAAAATGATTCAGAAAAGGCTTTGGCGAAAGTGCTGGCACTGCTGTGAGACCAAAATGGACTCCTGTGTTTGGAGGGAGAGAAATGCTGACTATGAGCCCAAGAACATCATGTCTACAGAGAAGCACAGTGTTGGAAACATTCTGCTTTAGGGCTTTTTCTCTGCTACAGGTATACAGGATGACTTCACCGCATTGAGGGGCTGAGGGACGGGCCCATGTACCGTAAAATCTTGGACGAGAACCTCCTCCCCTTAACTAGATCACTGAAGATGGGTCGTGGATGTGCCTTTAACATGACAAAGACCCGAAACATATTGCCAAGACAACCAAATAGTGGCTTAAGGAGAAGCACATTAAATGTCCTAGCCAGTCTCTAGACACTAGTCCTATAGAACCTCTGTGAAGGAGGCTAAAACTCCAATTTGCTGAGCGACAGCCAAGAAACCTTAAAGATTGACAGAGGAGTGGACTAAATGTATCCTGACACATGTGCAAACCTGCTGACCAACTATCAGAAATGTCTGACCTCTGTGCTTGCCAACAAGGGTTTCTCCACTAAGTACAAGTTATGTTTTGCTCGGGGATCAAATACTTATTTCACTGACTGAAATGCAAATCAATTTATAACCTTTATATAACATTTTCCCCCCGATTTTTTTTAAATATTCTGTCTCTATCTAGTTAAAATAAACCCACCTTAAAAATGATAGACCCTTCATTTCTTTGTAAGCAGGCAAACTTACAAAATCAGCAGAGGATCAAATAATTATTTCCCTCACTGTAGCCTTAACACCACATATGTTGACATTTTATTTTGACCCATTTAAAGAAATAACTAAAAATAATTGATTATATATACTATAGATTGATTCATTGGTTAAAAAAAATCATGGATTCAATCTGATGGTAAACAGCCAAGAGGAAAATACGACAGCCTATGTAAGTTTAAACTTTATCTGACAAGCATCCTTAGTATCACTGTCTATTATGTCCTTTTGAGCACTGACATTTACAGCATTGTCCAGTTCATCGACTTGACCTGGTGTGTAATATTTACAAAGCATATTTTTAATTCTGTGTCCGTCACTGGCCGACCTTTTTAACATTTGTTGCCATATTTGTGGGTTGTGTGCAGAGTGGACCATTGAAAAATATAAAGGCTATAAGGTCAGAATGTGAACCTGATCCCCTTCCAATCTAAATCAGACAGTACAGCCACACTTATCACAGTCGGATAACCAAATGCAACCTTTTTACATTTTCAAGGTTTTAATCAGCAAAAATAAACGTTCATTATGGGAGAATGTTTCTTGATGGTATGCCAGATTCCCCCTTAAGAGCAATTTCCACATATCCCACTGTTTCATACACTTCATATTCAAATGTGATATTTGCTATAATTGCTGTAATCTTCGTAACATTAAGCCAGCATTAAATTACTGCATGACATATTGGCAGAATTATTTGAAGTTTTATTTATTTATTTTTACATACTAGGTGATGGCAGTCATTTTAGAGATCTAGTGTATTTTCACATTCGCTAAAATACAGGAAGAGAAAAGAAAGCGTAGAGAAACAAAGAAAAAAACTAGAAGAGAAAAGTAAAGAAAATAAAAGCTGTGGGAAAATCTGTTTTTCTCATTTTAAAATTAACTTTATAAAACGGTCAGTTCTGGTCCTTGATTCTGATTGGCTGAGCCGAGTTGTAAGCCATTATAAACTACCCCGATTTATAACGGCTGACCGCATTACATAGCCTCAATATAGTTTAATTTACTTTATTTTATGAAACCTTGCTGCGCATATGGAATAACCGTTTTATAAGAAAAACGGTTATTCCAGAAAAATGCTTCGCGTCGTGCCACAACGGCCTTAGCTGTTATAAAATGCACTGTAACCCACTGCTTCTTGGGGCTTACTGCTTTCATTTATAGGTATGCTTTTAGGTAAAATTATTCTTGTTATATAGTCGTTTCATTCTGTGAACTACTAACAATTTTCTTCCAAAATTTCAAATAAAAACATTGTTACTACTTGCATTTATTTGCAGAAAATGAAAACTGGAGAAACCGGTGGAAATATGTTACAACAGTAATACGCACATGTACATGTATTAAGGAAAAGTTATTATTTTTATGTTATAACCTTGATTTTGTCATGCAGTCAGTCTTTCATATTGCTGTTGGATGACTTTATGTCACTCCTGAGGTTTGATTTTGTTGAAATTCAACAGACACTGGACTGAAATGGCCACAACACATCTAGAAATGCTGGTTAATTGAAAAATTAAATAGTCTCTTAATTTTCCAAAAATAAGAGAAATGCAAAGCAAAGAGAAGAGAAAAGTTTGTCTCTAGAAATCCAAAAACATTCTAGTTTGTATTGTGTACTTTACGATTTCTCTGTAAGTGCAATTACAAATATAATTGCTCAGTTTATTGTTGATATATGAAGAGTGAAAATTGAGCTTTTGCTTTTTTGTTTTTGGCACAGAAGAGAAAAAAACCCATTTGTGCCAATGAAAGCAGAACAAAATGGAGGCAAATGTTAAAATCAAAGCAGAGCAAGAGCGAGCGAGAGAGAGAGAGAGAGAGAGAATGGTGGCAAACTAAAATGAATGGGGGGTAACGGATGGCACAAGTCTGAAGAGGAAGTGATGAGAGGCCCACAGGAGAAGAGCGCCTGATGAAATGATTGCAGGATAGAGAAAACACAAGGAAAAAATGGAGGAGATGAATGCTAGAAACAGGAGTTTGTGGCGGCGGATTGCTCTGTAATCATCACAACCCTCATTTCCTGCTATTCACTGCTGATATTGTTTCCAACAGCAGCGTCACACACACACACACACAGCACGAAAAACCCTCAGAGTAAAAATTCAGACCTGATTATCTCTTGTGCAGTGTTTATTGTTGTAGAAAAATAAAAACGCAACGCTCTTTAAAGCTCAGCCTTTTCTTTCCTTAGCCGCATTAGTCTGGTAAAGAGAGATGGCTCACAAAACCCAGCTGAAGAGTGGAAGGAACCAGGCGACCTGCCGTTTCTATGGTGATTTCAAACTTCATCATTCAGCCACCATTGCGGGCTCAGACGGAGCCGCCAAAGGTCATCATTTATTATATCTCTCATCAGCCTGGTGTGTGTGCATTGAGTTCACGAATGTGTGGAGCGGCGTGATAGCGAATCAGAGTATTCACAGTAATACTTTCTGGGTATGAATTGTGTTTACTGTGAATGGCCAGTTGTATGGCTCGACTGCTTCGAGGAGAAAAACAGACAGTAGTGGATGGAAGGGAGGGAGGGGCAATGGGAGGGAGGTGAGAATGGGAAGAAAGAGAACAAGCTTCAATGATGTCACTCATACACCGGTGCTTCATTAGTCAGATAGCAATGCTGAAAGTCAGCCGTGAGATTTCATACAGGTTTTCTTTCTATTTCCTTCACCTGTCATTTTCTCCCTTTTTATATCCTGCCATCTGTTTCACCTGTCAGTAATTCTGTGGCCTTAGTACGGCTCAAGACTTTACACTGGTCCTCCATCTCTTTTGGTACAGATATAATTAAATGACAAAAAAAATCAAGTACTTGTAATTAAATACATGTAATCAGATTACAATTACTTTGGTAACACTTAATATAAGGTTGTGTTTGTTAACACTTATTAATGCATTAACAAACATAAACTAACAATGCACTTCAACATTTACTCATCTTAGTTCATGTTAATTCAGCATTTACTAATACATTATGAAAATCTAAATCTGATGATGATAATCAAATTACTGGTGAAAATAATAAAATCACTGTTGAAAAAAAATAATTACTGGTGAAAAAAAATCAAATCACCGGTGAAAATAATCGAATTACTGGTGAAAATAATCCAATCACTGGTGAAAATAATCGAATCACTGGTGAAAATAATCAAATTACCAGTGAAAGCAATCGAACTACCGGTGAAAGCAATCGAACTACCGGTGAAAACAATCGAACTACCGGTGAAAACAATCGAACTACCGGTGAAAACAATCGAACTACCGGTGAAAACAATCAAACTACCGGTGAAAACAATCAAACTACCGGTGAAAACAATCAAACTACCGGTGAAAACAATCAAACTACCGGTGAAAACAATCAAACTACCGGTGAAAACAATCAAACTACCGGTGGAAACAATCCAATCACTGGTGAAAACAATCCAATCACTGGTGAAAACAATCCAATCACTGGTGAAAACAATCCAATCACTGGTGAAAATAATCCAATCACTGGTGAAAATAATCCAATCACTGGTGAAAATAAATAAAATCACTGGTGAAAGCAATCGAACTACCGGTGAAAACAA
>NW_026634515.1:20407-22612 GCF_024868665.1 Triplophysa rosa
AAAAACGCTGTATTTTCCACATACCGTGCATGTTTGTATCTCCTCTTTGCCCCGCCTCTCTGAAACGCGCAGATTTTTTACAAAGCTCATCACTCTGAAAAGCGAGGTGTGCTATGATTGGCCAGTTAACCAGTGCGTAGTGATTGGTCGAATACTGCAAGCGTGTGACGGAAATGTAACGCCTCTTACCATAATTGGAACATCAGGTACCAAAGCATTTGGGCGGTCTTAGTCAAATCATACCACGAACTGACGTAGATTTGTGGGGGTGTGGTTACACGAGGCGTTTCAGGCAGGTCTGGGTGAGCATTCGCTTTTACATAGAATGCATCTTTTGTTCCCACACTTTCATTTGTACAATTTTACGTGTCTAATACATGCATGGACAACTTATAACACACCAAAGACACAGAAAAACACGTATTCGCGCCATATGACCCCTTTAAAGTCAGTTAGAGGTTGTCCTGAACGCCTGGAGTAACTGACCTACCATTTACATTAGCATCGGTCAAACTTTGCACCATCTGCCATTTACCTGGTTTGAACAATACAACAATCTTCCATCGTTTTCCATTTACTGTATTGTTACTTCTTGTGCTCTGCTAAGATATTTTCTTTTCATCTTTTTGAATTTCTGTCATTTTCCACAAGTTCAAATCAATCTACGCTGCATTTTATCTGGCCTTTAAAAGGCCAGACACACCAAGGACAAAAACAATAAAGGGATAAGCAGCGTCCACACAACAATGCAGAGGAAAGATATCTTTGGGATCACTTTTAGAATGATTGCTTTACAAAATATATTCATGGAACATGATGGAACATGATGAGAAAAATTGATCATTTTGACCCATACAATGTTTTGTTGGCTATTGCCACAAATATACTTGTGCAACTTATGACTGGTTTTGTAGTCCAGGGCCACATATCATTATCATTTTTTGAAAAGCAAACATCCAAATTAAAGACTACTATACTACGTCATAGGGTTTTTGAATTCCCATTTATAGTGATGCCTGTGAGGAAAAAGATCATCTAACTTAAACAGATGAACAGTTTCATCAGATCTAAATTCTCTTGCACTGTAAAGACAGCTCTAGGCAAATAATTGTACTAGTTAGGTCTACAATGTACCACTCTAGGGCTGATTATGTAAGATCATGGCCAAAATAATCCCCAATAACAATATTATTAAACTGTGTTAAATTAACACAATATCAAAAATCATGGTTAATAATATTACGATTATGTTCAATACCAATATACTGTCGACCCCCCTATTCCACACCAGTGTTAAGTTCCACAGGAAACAAAAAGATGAGACTGACCCATGCTATACATGGATTATTAAAAAATTAATTCAAACACTGAGGGAGAGGTAAAAAATATCACTTTAAAAAGTTCTCAAGAGCCAAATGGATAACAATGAGTAGCAATAATGATTTTATTTGCCAATGAATGATGCTTAATTTCGGTTTCTCGTCTTGGACGAGAGATTCAAAAACATTTGGCATCAAATTATTTGTTCTGTGTTGCACGTCGCCAACACAGGTAAAATTGCGTTTTTCCATCTTAAGAATATATCTAAACTACGTCATATGCTGTCAATTTCAGATGCAGAGAAGTTAATTCACGCACTCATGACATCAAGACTAGATTACTGTAATGCACTGTTAGGTGGTTGCCCTGCAGGCTTATTACAAAAACTCCAACTGGTCCAAAACGCGGCAGCTCGAGTTCTTACACGTACAAAAAATATTAGCCCGGTTCTGTCAACCTTGCACTGGTTACCTATAAAGCATTGCGTTAACTTAAAAAATCTTGCTTATTACCTATAAAGCCCTACATGGTTTATTTCCTCAGTACTTGAGTGAACTCCTCTTGTATTACAGTCCTTCACGTGCATTACGCTCTCAGGCGTCCTGTCAGTTGGTAATACCTAGAATTTCAAAATCAAGTGCAGGTGGTAGATCCTTTTCCTATCTAGCGCCTAAACTTTGGAATAGTCTTCCCTGCACTGTCCGGGAGGCAGACACACTGTCCGTTTAAATCTAGACTAAAGAGCATCTTTTTAATCTTGCATACACTACTCTTCCATAATATAAATCCTCTGAGGGTTTAGGCTGCATTAGTTAGATCAACCGGAACCAAAAACACAACTGATGTACTTGTTGCATCAAAGAGTACAGAACAGTACTCTACTCT